>NW_023270265.1:32083799-32148835 GCF_011800145.1 Mirounga leonina
GAAGGAAGGAAGGAAGGAAGGAAGGAAGGAAGGAAGGAAGGAAGGAAAGAAACCAAGATATCCTATCTGCCTGCCTAACATTAGCTAGATTCTGCGTTTAGTCTTAAGGATTTAAATAAATAAAGAAATCACACACACACACACACACACAGAGCAAACAAACATAAATAAGAAATCTACTCTACTTTTAAGAAACATGCATTGCAATTTGTAAAGCAATAAGAAATAGGTCCTACTCTAAAGAAACAAACATTCTACTCCTATGGGTAAAGTCACAACTAAACAAATGCAATAATGTGTCATCAGTGGTATATCAGATATGCGGGCAGGGCACAAAGAAAGGAAAGGCTTTTACACAAAGGGGTCAACACAAGCTCAGGACTCTGAAAGAAGGGGATTTTAGCCCAAAGAGAAGGCTGAGCGTTTGAGCAACTTCAGGTACCTCAGCATGGCTGGAGAACGAGATGCCAGGCGTTGAGAGCTGTCAGACCATAGTCTGAAGGACAGGCAGTGCAGGTAAAGAGTTAGGCTTTATCTTATAATGGAGAACTACTAGAACGAAGGAACCCAAATAGATTTTTGTTAGGACAGTGACTACAAGCTCATGTGTGCATGAGATTTCTAGGCCTCACACACTATGACTCTGATCCAAAATACCTGATTCCATTAAACAGGGCCTAAGCAGCTGAAAGTCCATTAAAAGGGGCCTAGTTAACTGCCCCTGGTAGTTCTCATGTAAGTATTTTGGAAGCTGGTCGTTCTCATGCAAGTGTTTTTTTTTTTTTTTTCCCCAAATTCACTGCAAATAAGAGATTACATCTGCCACTACTGACCAGAATGAAAAGGTCAGTAAAATGCATCTGACCTTTCCCCGTGCTCCTACTGGAGAATGTAAGGTATTTTCAAAGTATGCAATATCTGACTTGAAGTCCATATCTGTAGTCTTATGGGGCATGAACAACCTTGGACCCAGCCATGCATACGGGTTTTCAATTCGGCTTATCATCAATTCTCCACAGAAAGGAAGAAGTACAAACCAACCCAAAAGGCACTAAGGTTCATATTAGTTTTAGATTGCCAGGGCAAGGTTTTAATTTATTTTGAAATCAGAAGAAAAAAATAAATTTTAGCTCGAATAAATGTTTAAATAAATAACATGTTTGTCTTTATACCAATTCAGTCATAAAATATAATTTTAATATATTTTTAGAGAGAAGCAGGCTCCACAGGCAAAGTGACTAGAGCCCATAAAAGTCCATATGCAGCCCAGAGAGGGTGAGAAAACGCAACAGGATGAAGAAGTCTTTACATCAGGCACTGACAGGCATCTTACATATGCCAGGGGGTGTGAAAGGAGACACAGTTATTATTCCAACAGGAAACAAAGAATCCGAAAAGTGGGATGACTTTGATTCCAGGGAAGGAATCATTTGCCTTTCTAAATTCCTGTATTAATTGTTGGGATTTAAAATCCTTCCAGAAAAAAATACAATCTTTAATTAGGTTCAGTCTCCCTTGAGGCCTCACGACATTCTGGACAACCATTTAGAGTAGAAAGTACAAGAAAAAGCATTCAGCAAAGGTGGCTTGGTATCTGTCAAACAGTCCGTAAACCATGATGGTGGCTGCATATTTGAATTTCATAAGGTTTCTGGAAAAGGCCCATCTGGCATTCAATTTTATTTTAGATAGAACCCAGATGTCAGCAGAACAAGTAATTAAAAATCAAAAATCAAAACTATTGTAGGTGACATCAATAAACTTACATGATATTTTGTAACTCTTCTACTCTAAGCTTGTCTATATACTACTGACAGTTTATTACTGTATTACCATAGCTCTGATCAAGTTGCCTTTCTGTCTGAAACTTCATTATTAAGAACTGCCTGCATTTTACATCATAAAAATGTGTTATTTTGATAATCAGGAAAAATGTTTTAAATATATTTTAAAGTTGCTCTTATATTCAGATCTCTCACCTCGGCATACAAAGCCCTTCAAAATTCGGCAGCAAGGAAACTTGACACTTCTCTCTCTTTCACTGCACTCTAGCCAAAATGGGTCATTCATTACTTCGGTGCATTGCCAACACTTTCCCAATGTCATGTCCTTGCTCATGTTGTTCCCTGTGAATGGAGCCCCACCGTCTACACCCCTGTTCTGCGTCTTTTCTCTTTTTCAAAGCCCTTTAACAGTGTACTGTACCTCTCTTATTGGCTTGCTTATATTCAATATTGTTTTAACTATTTTTATGATTCCTTATCTCCATCATTACACTGAAAAGTGTGTTATAAGGAATGAGCTGTTATTATAAATCGCTGCATCTAACTGGTGCTCAGTCATGCCCAAGAAGCTCTTCAGTTACAACACAAGTTAGCCTAGCATCTCACTGTCTCTCCACTTTTTCTGCCTTACTTTTCCTCGTAGCACTTAACACTATTTAAAATAGTACGCCTTGCATTTATTTGCTATCTTTCAATGAGGTGTAAGCTCCATGAATGCAGGAGCCTGTTGTTTTGTTCACTGTTCTATCTCCAGTGCCTAGGACCTTGCCTGGGGTATACTATTTGCAAAGTAAATGTTTTTTGAATGAACTGATAACTGATAAGCACTCAGAAATAAGTACTGCATGGGGTATGTGAAGATGGAAAAATATCTCATGACCTTTGGAATTGATCTATATGCTCTACGTAAGTTTAGTGAAGTGCAGCTTTTCATACCCATTCAGAATGTAGGTGAGAGAATGTTTTGGATAGGGTAGAAAAGTCATCTGTGTTAGGTCTAAATGAAAAGCCATGGAAGGGACATAATGAGCAAACAGAAGGACAGGTTTTATGGAGGAGGTATTCTGACAAAGCCACACAAGGCCACATTTAATAACAGTAACAGAGACTCTGTGTTTGAAAAATTCGTATTAAGGACTCTTAAAACAGGCATATTTTAATCTTAAAATAGGCAAAAAAGCAACACCAATCATAAATACATTATAATCTTATTCAGCCCAATGAAGATCACACGCTTTAGGCATTTTAGAAGCCTGTAGATATGGAACCTGTGGGTCAGAGAGCCACATTCACACAGAGAAAAACAGACGGAATGATAAACTGCACCAACTTCTAGTCTTTGATCAGAGGAGGGCACTGATAGGTTGGGAACCTAGACACCACTAGTTGGCACAGCTGGTTGGGACTCCATTGGGCACCATGGGCCCAACGGAGAATGAAACAGAGGAAGTTCACACAGAATTCACAATCTAGCCTCCCAATGAACTGTCCTCTCCTTGAGTCCTTCTTGGCTCATAGACAACAGGACATATTAGGTGTGAGACAGAAGCATCACAGGTAAGAGAGCATGGCTGGGAGAGGAGTCAGGAACAAACACCCTAGGGCAGGTGGTAGGCTCAGCTGGTTGAACCTACAACTAGCCATCTAAGAAGACACTTAGCCGATTTCACTTTTGGCTTAAAACCTGTGGTGAGTAAATGCTAAACCATACTCATTTTTACATTTCTATTAATAGGAAACCCCCTCATCTAGAACACAAGAAAACTTTCCCCTTTGTTTTTTACTAGGCATTGAAGTTTATCTTTAATGTATTATTCAGGTTGCACAATGATTAATTAATCAGAGCCCTTTTGTACTGGGAGAATAGAACTAGGCTCTTGGCTAAATAATACCAGATGCTCCAAGTTAGATTCTGTCAAGAGAATGACAGTGTCAGACATTATTGTTAATTATGCAGTAAAAATTACAAGAGCCTAGGAATGAACCTGGATTTTTAGGAAAAAGATTTTTCTAGTACTTCTGGCACATGTAAGATATTGCTGAAGGTCCAGTTCTGGTTCATGGTTTATATGAAGAGAGGATAATCGGTAAACAAATGCAATCTGCCTCAGTTTAGGATTTTGGCTTCAAGCTCATTTAATAAGGGATATTAGCATATGAAATTGGGCTTGTCGTTCCACAAAGTACACACATATATCCCAGGAGTTTCAAGAAACCTGGCCCATTAACACTTGCTCCTATAGGAAGAGGTCTCAGCAATCAGAATCCTTAAGTTTTAAAAACTAGCCTAAGGGAGAGATTAGGTCAAAACAAATATATTTGTTAATTAACCTTTCTGAATCTTAGATATTGGTAGATTTGGGTCAATAGCCAATGCTTACATATAAGGGTCATATATTTTCTTTTATTCTGCAGCTTGCTATCCAGGCTTGACAGGCTTTCAGAGAAAACGGTCACTTTTAAACACTTGACAGAGTAAATCCAATGTGAGATATGAATCAATCAAATAAGAACAGGAGTATAGGCCTCAGCCATAAGGCAAATGCCATTTCCACAATCAGAAGAGGTTGATTCCTGTGAGGGGAAGAATCTAAGGCATTGCTTTCTGATTCTGAAGGATGTATTTTGATTGCAGAGCAGTTCAACAGAAACCTCATTGACAAAAATGCCAATCCATTTAGGCTTTATTTCTGGAATCTTCTAGTCCAGCTGAATAAAAGGAGGCACAAATACTTTTATTGGAACTTCTCCTCAAAACTGAATTCTGGATAGAAGTTCAATATGCCAAGAGTTCATCTTGTCAGCAGTTGAACCGAAGTTCCTGTGTATACCCAAGAAATGGATCGGTGGATAGTTCAGTCCATTCTTTTAATAGAGGAAATGTGCCTAGGAATCTTCTTTTTAGAATCAAAAGCACCACCCAAATCTACTTAAGGATTAGATAATATAAAAGGTTTTGAAGGCTAGAGAGCAAAACTCTCTATTGTGCCAAAGAAGAGTGGGGTGAATTTTGCCATTGCTCAGATGTCATCCTTCCCTCCACATTTTTACAATCTCAGTGTGTAGTACCTTTTTTTTTTTTTTAAGATTTTATTTATTTATTTGAGAGAGAGAGAGAGCATGAGCAGAGCAGAGGGATCAAGCAGATTCCCTGCAGGGAGCCCAACACAGGGCTGGATCCCAGGACCCTGGGATCATGACCTGAGCCGAAGTCAGGCACTTAACCAACTGAGCCACCCACGCAGCCCTCAGTGAGTTGTATTTATTCACTCACATATCCTTTCAGTCTTGTAGTCATTAAATCATTTAATATATACTATGTGCCAGGTCCCACGTGAAGTAAAGCAGGTGTTTTCATTTCTCCCTGCCACAAGTAGCCAGTGAGCACCTATTATGGATCAGTCTTAGGTATCAGGCATATGGCAGTGAGTGAGAAAATCGAGGACACTGTTCTCAAGGAGCTTGTAGTTCAATGGCTGGCAACACACAAGTGTATGAAATAATAAACAAGGGTGCCTGGGTGGCTCAGTTGGTTAAGCGACTGCCTTCAGCTCAGGTCATGATCCCGGGGTCCTGGGATCGAGTCCCGCATCGGGCTCCCTGCTCTGCGGGGAGCCTGCTTCTCCCTCTCCCACTCCCACTCCCCCTGCTTGTGTTCCCTCTCTCGCTGTGTCTCTCTCTGTCAAATAAATAAATAAATAAATAAAATCTTTGAAATAATAAGCAAGAAGTTCTCACACTTTGGGCTGATCTTGTGTTATGAGGATAACAAAACAAGGCACAGTGACAGAGAGTACCTGAAGACAGACGGGGTAGAACTTCAGAACCTTTCCAAGGAGCTGGCATTTTTTCCTCCACTAAAATATCTAGGGGATGGCAGGAGAAACAGCAATTGCCCAAGGCCGGAGCTGCAAAGCCATTCTGGCACATGATGAAGGTAGAGAAAGAGCAGTGTGTGGCCAGAGTACTGAAATGGAAATGACAAGAAGCTCACAGTCCAGTGCTGAGGCTCTGCTGTGTTCCTAGATGTCAGCACCATCGAATACACGATGAAAGCTATACACACCTCCCCCAGGAGAACCCCCAGCCACGTTCACAGGCACACACCAAATATTTGGTGTATTATCTCAGAGCTTTGAAGCCATCTATATATTTACTGGAGACTCGTGAACTCTTGATACAGAAGAACGAACAATTTTTGGTGTTCTTATGCTGCTCTTAAAATCTGATTCAACCAATCCATAATGAGCTGCATGTGTGCACCAAACATTTTCAGATACATAATTATTTTAACCTTTACAAAAGGAACTAAGAATCCCAGAGATGCAGAGAGTCTCTCAAAACCTGCTAATCCATGAAAGGGC
Source organism: Mirounga leonina (assembly GCF_011800145.1). NCBI lineage: Eukaryota > Metazoa > Chordata > Mammalia > Carnivora > Phocidae > Mirounga > Mirounga leonina. Next base: position 32,089,948 of record NW_023270265.1, read on the forward strand.
TGGAATTTGGATCCAGTTATTTGACACTAACCCAAGTCTTGCCAGTATTCTCTCTCTGACTTAGAGACAAAGAGAATTGTGGCCGCAGACTTTTCAATGACTTAAGCCACTTCTGTGCTACACCTCACTTTGGTCTTACGGATTACTGACATTGCATAAAATTGCTTTAGAAAGTCCCCCTAAATGGACTTTTACGTTCTGGTCCCTGCCTGGTTTGGATCCTTTTTTATTCAGGCTTCCATTGTTGCTTTCAACACCCACAAATTTAGTATCATCTGCAGCTTTCATTAGCAAGCTGCTTATCACAGCTCTTCCAGGTCATTAATGGAGCTGTTAAATACCTCTGGTCCTGACCCACCCCTGCAGATATCTGCTGGTTACAGGACAGATTCATTTATCATTTCTCAGCAGTTGGGAATCCATGGACAACCTCAGACATGAGGATGACATTTTAGTCCAAATCAAGCATCATTTTCAGATTTCAAGATCTGTCCAATCAGTTACATCTCAGTTAATCAAGTCCACGAGGTTGGACTTACTGCTTCTAAGGAAAGTGACCGTATAAATGAGCAATTACTCAGGATGTTTTTGAAAAGGGCACCGTGAATAATTACCCAGAACAACAGATGTAAACTGTAACCCTCCAGGACAACTTTCCTGGATGTATGCTCACCTTACTTCTCTGCATCTTCAGATTCAAGTATCATTTACTGAGCACCAGGTACTGGCAGGTATAAATACATATAGAGATATAGATAGTTAAGTAGATATCATCTCCCTAAGCGATAATGTAAAGACATACACTGAATTCCAGCATCTGCAATCACAGAAGCACTTTTCAAAACAACATTACAGAAATCCTAAATCTGTTCCTAGTCTCCCATGTATTTATTTATCTTTCCTTGCCCCCATGAATTATTTTCCAGCTACCTGTCAACTTCTATCCTACAACGGGAATTTTTTTCATCAAATTTTGTGGATCATATTCTAGTAGAACAGTCCCTTTTTAGAACATCAGTGATAGGAAAAGGCCTGAAATCCATATTTGCAGAAAATGATTTTTTTCCCCATTGAACTCTATAAGAAACTCATCACAAACAAAGGAACTCTCCCCTCTCCCTTCTCAGCATTTTTACTGTAAGCCATATGGCTCACTTTACTTTAAGGACGTAATCAGTACAAAGCAGGAATCAACGACTTTCTACGTGTGGTGAAATCTTGAGGCAATGGCGCATCTAACCTGGGAGTACATTTTCTATGTGTACATTAAAAGCCTACAGGCAAACCCCATTGCTTTTTCTCACTTAAAGCCACTCAATCATTCACTCAAACGCTTAAGAAACCCTGGCCCAAGCCAAATTCTCCTACTTAAACTCTTTAATTGTGATTTCCACTAGCAGAGTAGTGATGCATTAGTGTCTTCAAATATGTACCCCCCCACTCAAATTTTAAAATGCATACTTCCAGGGAAATCCACTTTACACATTTATGATTTATTATATTAAAATAAGAACAGCTTTTAGCAGGCTTTTTGCCATTGCTGAAAGCCTTTAAAAATCTTTACTTCTAAAAAAAAAAAAACAAAAAAAAAACCCCTGCAGATCACATTTTGCCACAAGTAAATGAAGTTGGACAGGCAAAGGTTAAGTAGGTAGTTGAATATGAAATGCAGAGTGAGCCAGATATGAATATTTATACTTCACCATTTGTGTATTTTCTTTCTGCATCAGAAAAACACTTTTAGTCAAGTGACTCCAACTGGAAAAGAAGGTTGACTTGCAACTTTGAAGAGCTACGATATTTGAAATGCACACATGGATAGTCCTCCTACAGAGTTCACTGAAAATGCTTGCAAAAATCTGCCTGGGGCAAAAGAAGAGGCAAATCAAATGATTCAGAAGTTGAATAGGTTTCATTAAAAATGAAACTAAGCAGAAATCCTGGTGTCTCATAAAGATTTTGGTGTCTTACCATCACTTGTAGGAGTTTTTAAGAGTCCCTTCAATCACACAAGTTCACCTCCTGCTGCACACAACTTGTCTACATTTATGAAATGCACACACCTGTTTGGCGAAGAGCATTTCTATACAGAGTCCCTATGGTGTGCAATCACCATTCAAATCAGTAGTTCCCAGTCCTTGTTGCACTTTAGAAACCCTTAAGGGAATAAAAATGACAATACCTGGGACCTACCCCAAATAGATTCCAATTTAATTGGTCAGGAATGGGACCCAGCTATCAAAATTTTTAAAAGCTCCCTAGGTGAACTTGATATCCCTCAAGTGTTCAAGACCTCTCATTTAGGTGATATTTATTTTGAAATGCCTCACAAATGGTTCCAGAAGGATACGCAATATGGTGCAGAGAGAGGAAACAGGAAGTGGAAACCTTCACAACAGGTGAGATCCAAGTGGAAAAGTGAACAACTTAAATGTTTTCTTTTTAACTTCAGTATCTTTACTGTGATGGGTGGTGATGATACAGTGATGAGCAAATCCAGCCAAGGGCCCTCAGACAACACAGAACTCTAACTGTAATAACTTCTGAAAAAGAAAAAGTACATGGCACCGTGAGAGCGTGTAACTGGGGGCTCTGGTTGGAGGATAACCTGAGGAAGTTTTGACTGGGGTCTAAAGGAGGAGAAGAAAAGCACCAGGTGAAGAGAGGAGGATTCCAGAGAGATCCGCATGTATACCTTACCTGTGCGACAGAAACAGCGGGGGCCCATTTGGTGGACAGAAGGAAGGAAAGTCTGGCTGGAACTGAGTGCAAGAGAGAGATTTTAACTGAGAGTCAAGGATAACCAGGGAAATGTCACATTCACAGCCTTGCTAAAAGACTAACATGACAACTCAGGGCAGGGGGTGAAACGGTTCGGCTAAACGCCGAGAATTCTACTCCCTCAGACATTTATTAATCAATGGCCAAGTGGCAACAGCAGGGCAGGAGCTATGCACTGATCAGAGTGGGTTTGGGGTTGTCAAATCCAATCCCAACACCTAGGAAGTACTATCTGACGTGAGCAAATTATTTACCATCTCTTCACTTTAGCTATAAAATGCAGTAAAGCGTAGACTCTCCTCCTAGCACCTCCTAGGAAAAGATCAAATGAGATCATGCTTGTTGAGCCCATGGCACTAGGGAAGACCAATAAGAGTTAGCTACACTCATCAAGACTCACAAGAGCCCACCACGTAGTCAGAGACCAGGTGTGAACACGGCTACCTCGGATCCACCAGAGAATGCACTGAGGGAAAGGGCATTGATTCCGAATCGTGGGACCAGAGAAGACTTCATGGGGAGAGAAGATGTCTGAGGGAACCCTTGAAGAACAAAGACATCATCTTCCTGTTCCCCTCTGGTTTATTCTGCCTGTACAACCAGCTCTTTCATCCCTGTCACCTTCTGTGTTCTAAACAAGAGCAAAGCACTAGCATCCTTTCACGTTAAGCCAGGATGCAGAAGAGAAGCAGAGATCTGGCCCAGGGGAAAGAGAGATGGACATAAAGGAATAGTTGTTAAGTTTAATTTATACAGGCAGGGTTTAATAAAGAAGAGCACTTGGTACATGTCCAAAGATTTCCTACATCACTTACAACAAAGATGACTTTAACCGATAACATTTTTATAACTTAAACAAAAAATAATTAAAAAAATACTTTTTAAAAGCAGTGTCGGCCTTACATGTTCGCACTTCACCAGTGGGCAGGGAATATTGCTATGATCATATGAGTGCTGTTTTAAGTGCACTCTGCACCATCTGACTTGGTGATGAACTTGTTCGTTAATACACAAAGTATGTGCTTTTTCCCCTACCAGACATCAGCAATGACAGTTTGATTCAGAGGGAAGAGAAGTCCAGAGAGGTCATGACAGGAGACCGGGAAAATAATGTAGCAAGACATTTCTAATTAACATTGGCGTTGCCTCCTGGTTGCTTCAGAAACAGAGAAGATATCAGGACATGCCTGGCACCAGTCTGCTGAGAGTGCAACCTGCTGCAACATGAGCCACATCAAGACAGAAACAAGGAGAAATACTTCCTTCAAAGCAGTTGCTATCAGACCCAATCTGTAATTCCCTTTTCTCTTTTGAAGGCTAAAGTCACCCATGAGGGATCACTTTGAGAGATTACTCTTCTTTACACACACCCCTTCGACAAGCTGAGCTCCAGCCATGGAGAAACAAAGCTATTTAATTTCAGAAACCAGTAGTTTCTTTATGACATTTGGCAGAAAAGAATGTTAGAAGTTGTGGAACTAGCTCCTTATAGACATTGGTTGTCACGGAGTACAGACGTCTGGGGGGCTTTAATCACGACAAACAGCCCATCAACCATTATAAAAAATGTGCTCAGGAATGGGAAAGAACCTCATAAAAGAGCCTAGATGAAGTGATGTACTTGTATGGTTCAGTGAGCTGAGCAATGGGCCAGGACTCGAGAGATTCCAAACCGCCACCATGTCCTGGAAAAACAAGTCACTTACCACACTCTGCTCTCCTGCCTCATTGGGAAAGCACGGGGCAAGACCACTGCCCCACCTTGCAGGGCACACAGGAGGAGGGCTATGGGCCATCAGCCTGTGAGCCACAGATAAAATGTCCTGCCTTTGCCACTGAGCTTCTCATTTTAATCGTTCTCTGCCAATTACTGGGAAATAGAATGATGTGCCATGTCCCCCCGTGGCACAGAAACTTGAGTTTACTGAAGGAAATGGCTCGTGAGGGCAGGAGAAAATCTCCCACCATATATTGAGCACACAGCCACCAATAGCTAATTCAAAGATGTACAGAAAGCGGAATAGTATTGCTCTTTTTCATTCAACTCATTTATAACTCACAAAGGGCAAGAGGGCAAGAAATAAGGGAAATAAATTGATCCCATTGGCTAATGGACTGGAGAAATTTATTCTCTCCTTACCCAAACTTTTTTCCAGGCCAGAGAGAGAAAACTGGAGCTGTATTTCTAATCTTACTATTGTCTTATAGTAACTATCTATGGCCCAATCATATAGGGGAGGTTCATGTCACTAAGACGGCACAGTTAATTAATATACTCATACATGAGACATTATACGTTGTTTACTGTCATTTTCTATTTATTTATTTTATGCTTATTCCTCTTTGTGCTGGATGGCTTCCTTGTCACCTTATACTCAAAAACTTTAATTATTGGCTCCAGCACCCAATCTTCACTTCCCAAATCCTCACGTCTGACCACTGACCTCACTCTGTTCTAAATGTCATCATTAAGACTCCAAAAAACATGACTGGGACACACAGAGAAGTTGAAAAACACACCACTAGAGCTCAAAGGACATGGAAAAGGATGAAATCCCCATTGTTTATTCTCAAATAATCAGTGTAAAACCATTTTGTGAAACAGATGTATCCCCCCAGCTTAAAAAATTACCCATGAGTTTCTTGAACACAAATCTCAACTTAAAGTGATCATCGTTATAAAGCCAACCAGTGTATTCTTTCTTATGTACACATAAACACAACTCACTAAGTTTAATTATTAGAAAAAGGAATCCATTACAATAATGGCCTATCCTTTATATAACAGTCATTACAAAACATTATCTGCCTCTTGTGCTTATAGTCTTCAGTTATAGGCTTTCCCAACCCACACCTCCTGCAACAAGAGTCCAACTGCTCTCAGCTCTGTTCTCATGTTTAACTAGAGTTAGGTATAGAGTTTCTGTCCATGAGCTGGGGCTGTCTCTCCTTTTCTTCCCCCTCATCTCTTCCTCCCTCCCTCCCTCTCTCTCTCAAAATCCAGGCTCTTACAATGTCTGATAGAACTGAGCTTCAGTATCTTATTTGGCACACAGATTCCAGCATTTAACAAGGGCAGTAAGAGAAAAATATATTAAATTTTAGATGAGATTTGTTCTCAGTTTAGAAATTTCAAATTCTGTATAGTCCAATTTAAAATTACACACTTAAATGTTACATGAAAATAGAAGGATGCTACAATCAACACATTAATACCAATTCTTCTGCCAGATCCCTTGTTCATAGATGGCCGTGTCCTCACATGGCAGAAGGGGCAAGGGGGCTCCATGGAACCTCTTTAATAAGGGCACTAATCCCATCCACGAGGGCTTCACCCTCATGACCTAATCACCTCCCTGAAAGCCTCACCTCCAAATGACATCACTGTGGGGATTAGGTTTCAACATATGAATTTTGAGGGGATAAAAATATTCAGGCTATAGCACCTTAAATGAAAGAAACCCATTTGATTTGCAGACCATTTTTGTTGCTTGTTGAAAGAAAAAAGAACTTGTTACAAGACAACTATTATGGCACAGGAATAACAACCCTCCTATAGTGGAAAGTGTCTGCTGGACCTAATTCAAAAGTGAGACATCTAAAGTCAACTTTTATTCACCATGACAGAGAAATAGGGATTTCTGGTTAATAAATATTCTGGCTAACAGAGGATTTGTATTTAAATATTCAACATGGATTGTCATTCAAAAATATAGAATGTGTTAGGTTAAGAAACAATGAAGTTATCTTGACTGTAATTTTCTTTAATGATTCAGAAAGCACTTCCAGTTGTTTGCTGTCCTTTCTCGGGGAACAAGGACTCCCAGTTCGGAATGCTTGAGTTCGAATCCCAGTCCTCCTAACTCATCAGTGTGGTCTGGAGTCAGCGGCTCACCCACTCTAGCTTCAGTTTCCTTATGGCTAAGTGGGGAAAATAATACCTCATAGGGTGGTAGATTTGTATAGATAGAACCAGGTTTGACACATGGGAACCAGAAAGCAAATGTTAGCAATCATACAAGTTAGCAATTACAAATATTAACGATCCTTTTTTTCCCCAAAATATTAACTATCCTTACATTAAAGAGGGGGCTGACACAGAGTTTTGGTTTATAATTCCAACTGCCTAAGATTTTATTTTCAAGTAGTACAACTTAAAGCACAAAAAAATCTGAATCTGTTTGATATCAAAATGGCATTAAAGTAAACACAATTTTTCAACTTTTCAGAGAAAACTAGGGAAATCACCAACTGGAAAGGCACAATGCTAATAATGGTACCCTGGCTGTTTTTCATGTGCTGAAACTCTTCCTTGTCGTGCATCTTGTGAAAGAAAACCAATACGCCATTTTTATGTCTTCATTGACCTGAATTTGTTTCCTATGACGAATGTCTGTATAAAAATTCCTTAGCATAATCTAAATCATCTCTAACACAGAACATAAAACCTGTCTTTGTTGTTTTCTCATTGGAGCCTCGGGTTAAGGCGGGCCAGCCAAAAGGCTCAAAATAAGGGACTTCCCTCCACAGAGCCAGCTCCTACAACGAGGGTGAAAGCAAATCCCACGCACACATTATAAAGACACTCTTTCAGCAAAAGTGACAAATGCAAACAGTCTCATTTTGCTGAAACTGTGACATGATACGGCTACAGTTTCCCACACAATCTTATTGTTCAGTGTTTTCTCTTCCAAGATAAGGACCTTAAAACAAAAGCAATTACTTTGCTATGTTTTACACTGTTTAAAGGCATTATCTCTGGTGGAGACAAAGCTTCCATGCTGCCTGATAACTGCTCAGATGGCAGAAGAGATGTTCAAAATCCCAGTGAAACAAGAAGCTCAGATTTCCCACGAGGTCATAAATGACAATGAAAGCAAAAGTCTCAGAAGCACTGTGGATGTCAGATTCAAGGAACTGCAGTCCTGCTGTTGTAAAGAATCCAGGGGATTCTGTGTAAACGATGGCCCTGTTTAGTGCTTTGACTATGAGCTTTATTATGAAAGGACTGCTTTGGAGCAGTCGGAGATGAGACAATAATGAGTTCTGTAAAATGAAAGGGACCTCAGAAGTCCATCTGGCCCATCCTCCTGCCATCAAGCAGGCTTATGTTCCACAAGGACAGACAGTGGAGATAATACTTTATTTAATGTTTTTGGATGTCAAAAAAAAAAAGTAAATTAAAAAAAAAAAACAACCCTCCGTAATCTACTCAGACTCTAGAGTAGATGTTCTACCAAAGGAAATAAAATTCAATTATGAAGTATATCAGAATGCCAGAGATTTGCTTATCATGAGGGTCAAAGAATGCTTCTGACAAACAGTGATCTTTAATTTATCATTTGTCCTCATACACAGAATCCTTACCAGTGACGGAACACAGCTCTGCTGTAACTAAATATCCCCTGCCAGACCTTGTCTCACACACACACACACACACACACACACACACACGTACACATGACCACCGCAATATTAAAACGTAGAGAGCAGAATGGAAATGGCAACAAGGATTTAGAAAGTCTGAGTTCAAAAACAGTCTGAGTTATACCCCTGTCTTCCGTGCTTTTATTTATCGGTTTCTCAGTAATTTATGACCCATCCAATTGACTTTTTTTTCTCATTTGTAAAACTGGGATAATAGTACTGAGGAGGGTTCTTGTGAGGTTATAATTAATTAACGCATATGAAATGCCTTCAAAGATAACAAAGTGTAAGAAGTAGGTCTCTTTGCTCTAATTTTTATTGTCGTGTACTTAGTGAGGTCTCAGACGTTCCAGACCTACAAATGCAGGCTGCCAGACTTACTCTATCCTCTGTTCACACAGGGCTATTCCCTCCTTAGAGTCCCCAGCAGGCTCTCAGCCCTCGAGCACCCCCTTTGGATCAAAAGCATCCCTGCGTAATCACGAAAGGAGCTGCCCAATTCAGTATCTGTGCCAACAACCCTCTTCCTTTACTTTGTCATAATTGTGATCACAAGCCCCAGGTCACAATTCTCCCCTCTTTTTGACATTTCCAATTATGTTTACTCTTAGACAATATATTTTAGATGAAAAAAATATTGAATGTAACTCACTTCATTCCTCTCTTTATTGCCTCGTTGTTTGTCTTCCTTTTCCACTAGATTTTTAAGGGGCTTAAAATCATATTTTAGGGGTGCCTGGATGGCTCAGTCGGTTAAACATCTGCCTTTGGCTCAGGTCATGATCCCAGGGTCCTGGGATGGAGTCCCACATCGGGCTCCCTGCTCAGTGGGGAGTGTGCTTCTTCCTCTCCCACTCCCCCCTGCTTGTGCTCTGTCAAATAAATAAAATCTTTTAAAAAATCATATGTTGGGACACCTGGGTGGCTCAGTCGTTAAGCATCTGCCTTCGGCTCAGGTCGTGATCCCAGGGTCCTGGGATCGAGCCCCGCATCAGGCTCCCTGCTCGGCGAGGAGCCTGCTTCTCTCTCTCCCACTCCCCCTGCTTGTGTTCCCTCTCTCACTGTGTCTCTCTCTGTCAAAAAAAAAAAAAAAAAAAAAGATTAAAAAAAAAAAAGTGACTTGCTTTAAAAAAAAAATCATATGTTAGTTAATTTTATATAATCACTAGACCCAAACCAAAGCCTTAAAAATGTTTGCTGAATCAAGTACATTTTCAAATATACCTTCTTCCTCTTCCCAAGTTAACTCAAGAAAATTTAGCCTCTGTCTCCATTCCACCTAGATAAATCTAAGAGTAAAAAATAACAGTAATCTTCCCTGACAAGTATAAGAGCTATGCTAGTGATGTATTCTATCAAGAAAAAGACAACTTTAAGGAAAATTAGATGTAAAAATGAACAGCTCAGACTCTCTACCAAGTAATCTACTGATACTCAACATGAATTTTCACCACTTATTATATAATCTATTTCAGGGAACAAAATATACAACTTAATAATCAAAGGATAAAAGAAAAATAACTTGTTCAAAAACATCCCTAATGGATGCTTATCATATGGACAATAAATTTAATAGTAAATTCCCAAGCAAATATCACTATAACATCATAACAAAAGACTACATACCTAATTAAAATGCTTACTTCCAGCTTATAAAAGGCAAAGAATATGACTTTAAGACTATTCATGATTTTTTTGGAGTAAAACTGTTAATAAAGACACCATCCACTTGGTTTTTCAACATCCCTTACATAAAGGCCAATGCAATACGTTTCATTTAGATTGCAGTACAAGAAAAAAACTTTGAAAAACCAACAGGCTTTCCCTTATAAGATACTAAAAGCTCCATAATTCACTGTTTTCCTTTTTGCCTTTTTGTGGGCAGTTCAGAGCAAACTCCAGGCCTCCAATACAATAGCTTTCTTAGCCTAGGTTCTGATATAATTATTCTTTCATCCCTTTAGTAATGTGGTTGTTTTATTTCATTCATATAACTTATTATTTAATTTTATCTATCATATAATGTAAAATACCTTAAAATTTATTTGGAAATAAGTAGGGCATAGTATATACATGAATGAATCATTGCAAATTGCAAATATGCTGATTGCAATGCAAAGAGAAATACATTAACAAAATAAGGTTTGGTCAATAATAAATGTGGAAGAAATATTAGAAACTAATCTGAGTGGATAGTAATATTAGTAGCTAACATTTACTGAGTTCTTACTCTGTATCAGACACTGTTAAATGTACTTCACATTTTATTATATGAATGAATCCTCACAATGACCCTATAAAGTAGGTATAAGCAGCCCCCAGTTCCTCATCTACTGAGGAGGAAACTGAGGCACAGAGAAGTAATCTGTCCAAAACCACATAGTCTGCAGGACACACATATATCATTTTAAAGGCAGGGTTATTTTCTTAACTTAAAAGAGCTTATATTCACAACAGTAATATTCATAAAAGGAATGCATGTTGAATTTAATTTCTTCTAAAGTTGATGGAAAAATCAAGTCATCCCTTCAATCTTCACCATATTTTTATCAGTATTAACATTTTAAAATTGATTAATACCTCCATGGTATCATTTTCTATTATAGATGAGTGACATAGGTGAAATTAATTTGAGGAAGGGGCACTTTGGGTTATAATTAGAGCTAACTAAAAACAGTCTTCATTAAAATATTCATAAAAACAGGAGATGTAATGTTAAAACACCACAGGAAGCTGAAACTATTCATCACCTACCTGTGATAGCTCAGAATAATTAATACAGCCCAGCTGAGACATGAGGTCTGAATTTCAGGGTCAAGAAAAGAGAAGTTAGTTGTTTAAACAATCCAGAGAGACCTCCACAAAAGGAATTGTGGCCACTCCGTAAGTGCATGGGGACTGATCTGCAAATCACTTGAATCTATGCCATGCCTTTATTACTTTCTTTTTCCTTTAGTTAGTACCTCTTCTCTCTTCAGTTCCAAGAATTCAACAAGGTCAGGGATAATGCACCCTTAAATGTGAAGTCAGTGGTAAGAATGTATGAAGACTTAGAGTTTTACTGTGGTTCACTGTGGTGCTGTGTGCTTGATTTTTGCTTTTGTTATTTCAAATAATTCTTTCTAGCCAAGAGACAAATTCCACAGTACTCATTTCAAATTACAGAGGAATAAATATGCTTCCAGAAAATCAGACAATCAGACAGTAGAAGTGGATGACCTTTCCTTGAATGACTGCTAGACACTAGAAAGTTGGCTAGAAGGGGTGTGTATATGCAATTATTCTCACATATGTTTATGTATATATGTGTATGTACATATCTATGTGTGGATAAATTATTGTATATATTTATGTAAATGTGTATGGGTATGTAATGAAATGCACCAACACGTTAGGGGTTATTTCTTATTAGTGGAAAAATGGGAGCTTTTGTGTTCTTCTTTATATGATTCTCTATTTTCATGTTTTCTAAAGTGAGTAGGTAGTAGTTTTATAATAAAACCATACAAAAAAACCTTCTGGAGAAAATCACGATACTTACACACTATTATTATTTCTATGAGAGGAGAACATTCCGATATTACCAGTAGCTGAGAAAATTCTGCAGAACCCCAACCATTTAAGACCATTTAAAAGCTGGGGGCAGGGCGCCTGGGTGGCTCAGTCTGGTAAGTGTCTGCCTTCAGGTCAGGTCATGATCTCAGGGTCCTGGGATTGAGCCCCACGTCGGGCTCCCTGCTCAGTGGGGAGTCTGCTTCTCCTTCTCACTCTCCCTCTATGCTCTCTCTCTCTCTAATAAATAAAATCTTAAAAAAAAAAAAAAGCTAGGAGTGCGTGTGTGGCTCTGTTGGTTAAGCCTCTGCCTTCAGGTCAGGTCATAATCTCAGGGCCCTGGGATGGAGCCCTGTGTTGAGCTCCCTGCTCAGTGGGGAGTCTGTTCCTCCCTCTCCCCCCAACTCCTGTGTGTGCCCTCGTGCACGTTTTCTCTCTCTCTCTCTCAAATAAAACCTTAAAAAAAAAAATTTTAAAGCTGGTGGCTTTTTCAATTCTGGTTAATAAAAAGTAACCATGGGTACCATATGTATAAAATCAATTCCCAAACACTAGGATGTGTGACACTCATTGATGTTTAACATTATTTACTATCCATTTGATAATGTGAAAGGCATCAAAATCTCATGGTGCCTCATGGTCATAACAATAAAAATAAATCCTCATTGACCATGAGTCTAAACTAAGCCTGGTTATGAGTTTTCATTTTTGCATTCTTTTTTTTTTTTTTTTTACGATTTTCTTTCTTTATTTGAGAGAGAGCATGCACACACACAGCATGAGTTGGGGTGGGGGTGGAGGTGGGGATGGGGGGAGGAGCAAAGGGAGAGGAACAAGCAAACTGTGCTCAGTGCAGAGCCGCCATGGGGCTCAATCTTAGGACCCTGAGATCATGACCTGAGCCAAAACCGAGTCAGACGCTCAACCAACTGAGCCATCTAGGCACCCCTCATTTTTGCATTCTTAATGAAAGGAGCTTAGCATCTTTATTATCCCCATATTATAAACATATGAATATAGATGATAAGATTTTGATATCAGTCCTTAGCTTTCTCATACCACAGTCAAGTACCTGAATGAATTTGCAACTTCTTCCTCAGTTCTCCACATTCCCAATTAAAAATGGAAACTCACTGGGATCATGCAAAAGTTCATGATAGTAATTCTTTAGTTGCAATGAAATCTGAGTGAATTTTAAAATACTTGAAGTAAATGAAGAATGGGAAGAAAGTAAAGATACCAGGCCTAAAATGTTCAGTAGAGTTCAATACTTGCTAAACCTCATTGAGTTGAAAGACATTGAACCAACAATCTTCATTACATCCTCCCTTCACCCTCACTCCCTCCACTAATACTATTTGTTCTCAAAAGTTTACAAATTTTTTAGGCAGCTACCTGTGGCTTTAAACCCCACCCCCACCCCCACCAAGCTTAACTCACTTCTAAAATTTAAACAGTTGTCTTGGCTAATAAGGGAAGAGATTAAATAAGGTACCAGCAGCTGGGCCTACCATCTTAGAATCTTAAACTCGGAACTGGAAGGGACATTAAAAATTATTTAGACTTATCTGTCCTTTCCTTGTCTCCCCTGACTCCCACAATCAACTGATACATTTGTCTTGATTGATTTTAGGTCTTCAATAGCCTGTTGCTCAAAGCTATACTTTCTGCACCTGAGGGAGACAAACAGGAAGGAGAAGCAGATCCACTCTGGCTCACTGTTAACAGCTGTTCCCAAGGAAACAGTGCTTAGGGCAAAAAGGAATAACCAGGAAAGTGATTCCTCTCTGAAGCCTCCCTTCCCTCCAGCCTGCCTCCTATCAAGCCCCAGTTAATGTAAACAGTCTGCTGCACACTGACCCACACTTTATATGATGGAATTTTATTAATACTTAATCTCTTTGAAGGTTTGTTTATTGACAGTCTATCCCGAAGTGAGATCTACCCTCCTGATCCTACCCATCCCTCGGCAGACATGAATTCCTCTTCTCTTGCTGACAGCAATCTCTTATTGTTGATGCACTGTGTCTCTGTAAACTCTGTTCAGAAGACTTACTATACACCCTCAGTGGTCTGGATACAGATTAAAGGAAGTAGTAATTCTATAGTGTTATTTTTGCAAATAGCTTCCATCCATCTTCAAGACAACCATGAAGTATCATTTACTGTGATTCCCATTTAACAGAAGGTGAAAGTGAGTCTCAAAGTTCTTGCCTAAGGACAACATCTAAATAGTGGCAAAGCAGAGTAGTGAACCCAAATAAAGGCAGCACCACTGTGTTTTGATATCCTAGAACTGCCTGTAATTTGAATGAGTATTCTCTTCCCCTACCAATACCATGAATCCTAAGGAGCTCTGCATATGTTCAGCATTCTTAACTAGCATGTTCTGACATCAAGCCCTAAGAATGCAGCAAAAGACAATAAAAAGATCAATGGTTAACATTTAGTGAGTGCTTCAAGCTTCTAATAGCATCATCTCTTTTAATCTTGTCAGAAGTTCTAAGGGTAGGTACTATTATTTCCCTCATTTTACAAATTAAAAAAACTGAGGCTCAAACTCAAACCTAAAATGTTGCAGAGATAGGATTCAAATCCAATCTGTTTAATTTTAGGACCTGAAACTTAACCACCACCTCCTTTTTATAAAGAAAACAATTTTTCTCAACCTTCATAAAGCAAGTTCTCAATCCTACGGAGACTGTACCTTTGAAGAAAAGTGGAAATGTTCATGGTCATTAATATTTTTATGACTTTCCCCCAAGTCCTAAGCTTACCTCAAATCAATCTAGATGGCTGATTTTCTCATTCTGTCTGAAGCTGAGAGGGCATCTGTAGCTCGGAGTCCACCCCTAGGGTTCCAAGCATCAGGTGCACTTTCTATTGCCATTGAGGCATGAAATAGCTCCTACATTTCACTCTAGAGTTGTCTCTGTACCCGGTGTTCCAAGAGCCTCAAATCCCTTCAGGCAGAAAACTAGGAGTTGCTACCATGTTCATTATCCTTCAATTGCTTTACCAAATAAAAGTGTTTATGAGTGAAATGAGAATGTGCTATGCAAACCACAAGGAAATCTGCAAATATTACTTAGTATCTTCAGTCTTCCTTTTCAAAGATAATAGCCATCTGAAAGTGAAGAGCCAGCCATCTGCTACAAGGGTCCACAAATGAATCTCTTGCTTAGACACTGGAGACCCAAGGCTAGAGAGAAATGAAGTTCAGTGATCAAAAGTCATTCAGTTAATGCTGATTAGGCCTTGTCCAGACGCCTACTTTGTTACAATAATTTAATCATTTCTATCACTACTTTCTGAACACTAGTGAAATTTTTCTAGGGGAGAAACACAAAACAGGATTGGGTCCTTTATTAAAGATTAAGAGATAAAAGGAAGAAGAAAAGAGTGTTCCCAAACATATAAGTGGAGGGAAAGGAGAAATGACAGATGCTGACTTGTTGCCATTGGGATATAAAAAAAAAAATCTGTTTTTGGCCACAGTGGGGCCCTCTGTAACATAATCTTGCTTATCTAATTAGTCAACTCTAATACTAAAAATGTGTGGTTAATACAGAAAAGTTCTAACATCTAGTACGTTGGTAAAACTATAAAGAACTGAAAGGGTAGTGTGTTTTCATGGGAACTGGGCCGAAACTCAAAATCATTCTGGAGATGAGGCAGTTCCAGGGATTTTAGCTGTGGGATTTTGAAGTCATCCCCCCTGGGTTCTGCCTTCGTAAACTCATCTGCTCTATAAATGCAGCCTGCCTTCTCTCCTACACCTGACTGACACAGTTCCCCTGGATCCAAGTCCAAATCCTCGGGAGAAAAGCAGCTAGCTGGTTCAACATTTTTCCCCACACAGTAAGTTTTTGGCCAGTCTTGGGATGCCCATCTGGATGACCATCTTCTGACCCTTGCCCAGTGGTCTGAGCGAAGGTCACAGTGGCCTCCTAGACTTGTCCCTACTGCCAGGTGACAGTTACGAACACTCCCTTTGAAATGGGGCATCAATTCGTCTAGCACTCCAAAACATCTTAGTGTATTTTTTGTATTTATAGAACTATATTGATGAGATTTATAGAATGTTATATGCTTTTCAGGCAGAGGACGTGTGAAATCTGGTCCATAAATACACCTTTTTAGGAACTATTAGTTCCCTTATTTTTTTTTTTTTAAAGATTTTTTTTTTATTTTTTAGAGAGCGAGCGAGCGAGAAACAGCATGAGAGGGGAGAGGGTGAGAGGGAGAAGCAGGCTCCCCGCTGAGCCGGGAGCCCGATGTGGGACTCGATCCCAGGACCCCGGGATCATGACCTGAGCCGAAGGCAGACGCTTAACCATCTGAGCCACCCAGGCGCCCCTAGTTCCCTTATTTTATACAAGATTTAATTCATCATCACGAGAGGCATATAACATGGTGCCTAAATGTCACTGGAATCAGACTGGCCTCAAATGGCTGTTCTTTCCATTATTAGCTGTGTTACGTAGGACAACTCACTCTACCTCTGTGGTCCTCACTCAGTTTCCTCATTACTAAAAGGAAGATAATAAAGAGAACCTACTGCATAGAGTTGTTGTAAAGATTAAATAAAGCAATATGTGTAAAGTGCTTAGAAAATGTCTGGCACATTTAAAGCACTATTCATTGTTGGCAATGATGACAATGATGATAACTGTGATGATTCTAAGCCCCTATCCCACAAAGCTGTCAAGAGAAAAAAAGGAAGAAAAAAGAAGAAAAGCCAGCTTTTTGCTGCCTCCATGGCAAGCAAGGTGCAGAATGATTTTGTTAGCTTTCTTAAGACCCCATCTCTTGGTGGCGCCTGGGTGGCTCAGTCATTGAGCGTCTGCCTTGGGCTCAGGTCAT
This sequence comes from Mirounga leonina, assembly GCF_011800145.1. Classification (NCBI taxonomy): domain Eukaryota; kingdom Metazoa; phylum Chordata; class Mammalia; order Carnivora; family Phocidae; genus Mirounga; species Mirounga leonina. The sequence goes on from NW_023270265.1 coordinate 32,106,574, forward strand.
GATCCCAGGGTCCTGGGATCGAGCCCCGCATCAGGCTCCCTGCTCCAAGGGAAGCCTGCTTCTCCCTCTCACGCTCCCCCTGCTTGTGTTCCCTCTCTCACTGTGTCTCTCAATGTCAAATAAATAAATAAAATCTTAAAAAAAAAAAAAAGACCCCATCTCTCATTTCCTCTCCAAGGTCTTGCCTCCATCATAATGGTATTGCTGAGAAACAAGACAAGGACTGCCTTGCTTTTTGGTGACGTTAATCCCTCTCCCCTTCCTAGCGTGGAGGAACTCTCTCTAAGCTGCTCTAGAGAAGCCTGTTACCACAAGTCCGGAGTCTACCCTGGGCTTGGGCTTTTAGAAGGAAAGGCCTGGAAGATTTGTAAATCACATTTATCATTTTTTCCAACCAATTTCCTCACTGAGGCAATTGAGAAGCAAGCACACCACCTGCTTGAATTTGGTGAAACAGTACAAGGTAACAAGGAGAGACAATAGTTTAATTCCTCAAAATATTATCAAGCCCCATATGCACTATACCTTTCAAATCTTATGATAAACCATGAAGAACTGGTTACTTAAGTGGTTAGAATTTTTTTCTAAAGGTTGGGTAACTAGTAAGTATTTGAACAATCATTACTTTAGGCACAAATCAGTATGACTAAAAGCTTGAGGTTTCGTGGTGGTGGGTTTTTTTGTTTGTTTGTTTGTTTTTCTCCTTAGTTCACTATGATCTCGGGTGGGGGGGGCGAGTGAGTGGGCATTATCCAAGTACAACAATAATTAATTATATATGAGACCTAACTGGTGAGAGAACATACTGCTAGCAGATTCCCAATAGCTCCTAAGATGCATACTTGCTATTTTATTGTTGTTGCTGTTTATCTGATCTGTCTTTCTGATTACAAACTCAGTTCTCAATCTTAAGAGTGTCCTTGACTTTGGTTTGACATTGTAGGTGTAGCTATTGGTGAATAAGCACCTCCAGGGGAGCTGAGGAGATCCTCCAGCGTGAGCGTGGAGGATCTTACCTGGGGAAGGGAATGTGGTCACAAAACTGCAAGATATCCAGGATGACTCCACTTGCATCTCTAACATTTTCGTGTTTCCAAAATTCCATGGAAGATTAAATTTTAAAAATCATGGGTCTGTCCCTAAAAATCGCTTTTGAATTAGGCAAATTAAGCAGTCTTTATTTGAAAGAGGAAGGAGTACACAATTCAAACAGTGTCTTATGCAATGATTCTTTCAATGCAAAAGATTAATTTTTATCAATTCTTTTTAATTTAATGAGATACAATCCACAAACCCTGAAATTCATCTTTTTAAATCACGCAATTCAGTGAGTTTTAGTATATTTGCAGAAATGTGCAGTTATCACCACTATCAAATTTCAGAACACTTCCACCACTCCAAAAGAAACCCCAGACGTGGGTGCCTGGGTGGCTCAGTCGGTTAAGTGACTGCCTTCGGCTCAGGTCATGATCCTGGAGTCTGGGGATCGAGTCCTGCATCGGGCTCCCTGCTCGGCGGGGAGTCTGCTTCTCCCTCTGACCACCCCCCTCATGTGCTCTCTCTCATTCTCTCTCAAATAAATAAATAAAATCTAAAAAAAGAAAAAGAAACCCCATACGCCTTGTCAGTCACTCCTCTTTCTCTCCTCCCCAAGCCACTAATTTATTTTGATTCTATTCTCTATGGAATTGCCTATTCTGGAGATTTCATATAAATAAAATTATATAGTATATACCTTTTTGTGTCTGAGTTCTCTCACTTAGCATGTTTTAAGGTTCATCCATGTTGTAGCACGTTATCAGTATTTTATTCCTTTTTATGGCTGAATAATATTCCAAAATATGGATCAACTACATTTTCTTTATCCATTCATCAGCTGATTGACACTTGGGTTACTTCCACATTTTGGCTAGTAGGAATAATGCTGTTATGAACATTCAGGTACATTTTCTTGCCTATGACTATTCTCTTGGGTATATATCTAGGAGTGGAATTGCTGGGTCATATGGTAAGTCTACACTTTTTGAGGAACTGACTGTTTTCTACAGCAGCTGCACCATTTTACACTCCCACTTAAATGCCTCTTTCTTCACGCTGAGAGAATAAGAATTAATGACAAATAAGAGAGGAGAATTGCAGAATTTAAAACTCAGTTTTGAGTACTTATCCTCCATTTAAATCATCTTTTCCTAGGCTTCCTACCGTGCTCAGATCTGGTGGATGCAAAATCAGTCTCAAGAAAGACAGTTTACTTTCCCCTCATCATTTTTTAAAATCTTTTTTTAATCCACTCTACCAACTCTCATAGGGCATGAGTAATACAGAAAAATAATACACAGTTTGCAATGATTGCATGGATTGTTGGAAAATTCTCAAGACAAAAAAAAAAAAACAAAACACCAAAAATCATTATTACTTATTTAACGATGACACTGAATATTTTGGAGAATCTAATTCATATATATGCTTATATATGAATATATATTTACATATATATAAAAGTATATATTTACAAATATATACATTTATCCTGTGAATATATGCTACATAAGGAGAATAATATAAATCTTCCAATGATCATTTTAAGAGAAGATACCCCCCCCCAAAAAAAAGTCTCATAAATGAGGCTTGCTACTGACCTGAGTCAAGTCACCAGGAAGTTTTTTTTTTCTTTTTCCCACTTGCATCTACTAGGTGTTAACAGTGAATAATGCAAAAGATGCAAAATGTAAACATTTGCTTTGGCTCTATCCAGTCTGAGGTTGGGCATGCTGGAATGACCAGCACAAGTCAGAAACACAGCCCATCTGGCTCAGAATCATGATGCCAAAAGAGGGAGCATGGACCTTGGCAGGGAAGAGGAGTAGCGCTTTCCAACATCAGCCTCAAGGGCAGGAAATATCCCACTAGATTTTTTGTGTAGTTATTTTTATTTATGTTCATTCCTAAAATAATTCTAAAGGCTTTTTTACAAACCCATCCATATTTTCCTTCCAAATAATGCCACTGCAACTGTGTTTCTTAAGTTTTTATGGGTCAGGGCTCTGTGACAAACCTACTGAAAAGAAAAGCCTCCCCCTCAAAAAGTATCCATGCACTCAGCTTTTGCACACTGCTGCAAGAGATTATGTGAAACCCCTGCACCTTATGAACCTTTATAGGGACACCTGCCTTGGGGTGAGTCATTTCACCTCTGTGGCACTGGCTATGGGCAGAGAACATCCTCTGCAATTAAGGTTCCCATGGGAAAGTGAGACTTGTCTTCATTTAAGTAGCACTGAGGGCACCACATCCGCGGAGAACTGTCCCTCCAGACTGGTGCACTTCCTTGGCTCTAAGAACTATACAGTACTTAGCAAGCCACCACCCAACTGGCATCTGCCAGCTGCTCTCACTCAGGCACTGCCAACATGGTGCACTGACCCACGTGGCAGCCCCCGCACCAGGCAGAAAGCATACCACTTATCTCGAGAGGCAGAATTTCAAATGAAGAACTGTGAGCTAGGTATAAAACTGCGAACTAGGTAACTGACCGTGGCTAAAGGGAACTTAAAGGTGTCACGAGGTGATTAACTGCAGAGAGCTGGGGGTTAGAGGGGAAAGAGGCCAGAATTGCCAAAACTCAGAAACTCATACCCGAGAGAAGCGGGTGCTGCTTGGCTCGTGGGGCGTCTCTGAGGGGCACCATGAGGTTGGTTCTTCAAGTGCTGGCAAAACTACACCTGGGTTCGGCTGACGCTACAGGAAGGGAAGCAATCCCGCTGCTCAGCATTGTGAGCAGCATTGCTATGGTGATGCTCATGGTAACCGGAAGACAGGGAGCCAAAGGCAGCGAAGGAGCAGGTCCTGAACTCCCTTCCCACCTGCCGTTTTGCTTGAGCGCTCTCTCTGGGCAGAGCCGAACATGGAGTCCCAGAGAAAGAAGGGCAGTTAGAGGAGCACCTAGGGGTGGATTTAGAGCCAGTAATAATACCAGACAAGCCACATTCTGCCAATGAGAACATCCAGATTATGTCATTTTCAAATCAGCAATTAAATAAGTTTCTATCTACCTAACCCATAACGATGTCTTAAAAGGCCAATCACACTACAACATGCATTGAGCATCTGCAAATGCCAGAGTATGATTTAATCGGTACTATTTCATCTCTATTACATGAATTTCTTTCTCTTTATATATGTATATTAATAGTAAATATAATATAGACACACGTATATACATACCTCTATAGATATATGTATAAAAAGAGAAAAAAAAATAATGAGCAGTTAATATTGTATAAAAAAGAAAGAAAATGAGGGGTGCCTGGGTGGCTCAGTCGCTAAGGCCTCTGACTCTTGATTTCGGCTCAGCTCATGATCTCAGGGTTGAGAGGTCAAGCCCCGTGTCAAGCTCCGCACTCAGCGTGGAGTGGTATCGTCCCTCTCCCTCTGCTTCTCCCCCCAGCACTCTCTCACTTTCTCTCTCTCTTTCTCTCAGACACACACACACACAAATGAATAAATAAAATCTTTAAAAAGAAAGAAAATGAGAGCACATGCATTATTTGGATCAATTCTAGAGAGCTAATATCATACTCATAACAAAACAAAACATAACAACAACAAAAAGGAACTAGCAAGACGAGGAAAGTTTGAGTAATTGCCCCAGAAGCCACATGCAGACCTGACCCTCAACCCTAGCTCTTAACTACTCTATCTACACACTACTCTGCAAAGCCCGCAAGAGACACACCAGATCTCTGTCTTTCAAAGGCCACTTCCCCAGTAGGCACTCAGTGCTATTCAGTGGCACTGACACAAAGGCCCATTGTGCCCCAGGGCTGTAGGGTTACTAGAGTTCAGTGGGCTAGGAGAGCACCAAGACACTCCCTAGTTGATGCCTGTTGTGCTCCTACTAGAGCCCATTCACTGTATGGTCTCAATTACTTTTAATTACAATGAGCTACTGCTTCAATTACATGTAGCACAGATATTCTTATATAATTCTTCCCTAAGGATACCACTTTAAACAGAGGAAAAGATTTGGAGAGATGGGATCAGCCAAGGTGGAATGGCCAAGAATAACAGGGTAGAGATGCAACTAATTTTCTAAAGAGTATTCACCTGACGTTTACAGTTCTTTAAAAAACACATGAAAACCACTGCAAAACCGTGAGGAAAACATCTCCATAGGCATTCACTCAGCACATTTATTCAATAAAAAATATTAATCCGGTGCCTATCATTTGCCAGACAGGGATGAATGAGGTATGACCACTATCTTCAAGGGGCTTACAATCCAATGGAGAGTAGGGACATGAATTCAATAGCAACCACCATTTGTTAAGTTTTAACGCTTGCCAGCCACGGTTGCACCTGCTGACTGTACAATAACATACTCACACCACCTTATAAGGCAGATATTCTTAGCATCTCCATTTTACAGATAAGGAAACTGAAGCGCAGAAAGTTTAAGCATTTTGCCCAAGTCACATTGCCAATTAATGGTGGAACTGGCATTTAATTCCAGGAACTCTGACTCCAAATCCTTTGTGCTCTCCTGGGCCCTACTGCCTCTCATAATGACAGCAAGGAAATGCAAAATGTCATATAGCATTTTGGACACTTAGGGACTGGAAAAATATCTTCTAATTTGGGGGACCAGGGAAAATGGCATGGAGAAGATAACATGTAATCAGGCTCAGGGGTCTCTTCAATAAGATACATTCTATAACGGTTTTCATTGATAATGGTAATCACATTTATTGAGTATTGACTGTTAGGCAGTAGAAAGTCAAGGCATAGATATCTAAAACTGGGACAGTAAATATCTGTAAAAATCAGCCTTATTAAGTACATTCACCTGGAAGAAATCTTCCAAAATAATCACCGGAGATTTTATCAACTGGACAGTTCAGCTTCATAATGGATAGAATATATTAAATTTGATATGTTAAAATAGAGGGCTTGAGGTTCTGGTACCACAAACCAGTAATGGTGACTTCTCAATTAATGCCAACTGAAGAAGTCACTCCCTTATTAGAAAGCAGGATGGTACAGCATGGTATGGAAGTAGGCAGGCTTTGTTGAACATCCAGTCTTATGTGATGGGGTGTCTTGATCTCTCTGGACCTCAGTTTACTCATCTGCAAAGTGGAGTCAATGTCTTCTTTAGAGTAAATGTCCTTGGCACAGAGAACTGGATAAACATTACCACCACGCAGAAGAGAGATTAATATTCTCACATGATAAAATCATGAAGGTTGTCAGAAATCCCCAAGTTCACAAATACAGAAGACTTCTTCAGACCCCTGAATTCCTCCATTCATGTCTCTAAAATCACACCCTCCCTATGTACAGCTTTACAGACAAATAATCTAGCTTTTTACCTTTCAGGAAAGCTCTTTTCGTTATATAGAGAGCAACTTTTGCCCTAGCTGGAGAACTTAGTAAAATCTGTTCTTGAATCATTCTTGTTTCCATACAGATTACATGTTGGATGTGTTCCTATCAAGAACAGCCACAGCTGAGTTCAGTTTTTCACTCCTTAATTGTCTCTGAAGTTTCTGTTTCTGGCTAAGATTTCTTCACTTCCCATTCACTTTATCATTGTCCCCAGCCATATCAGCCGACTTTCTTCTGATGCCCTCTCTCTCTCTCTCTCTTTTTTTTTTCCCCATAAAGAAACAAAGCTTTATTACTTCAAAAGGGTGACAAAACCAGGAAAAAAAGTTAAGGATGTAGAAAACAGCTGGACTCACTGATTAACTTAAATGGCTTTCTGTACAGTGCCTGAAACTCAAATACTAACTTGGACAAAATTAAAAATTATCTCAGACCGTAGGCTTCCAAGGGCTGCCACAAATTTGTGACATTGTAATATCAAAGTCTGCTCTTAGGTTTTTTGGCACTGAGTTTAGCAGAACATCAGGACTGTGAGATACAACACTCTGAAAACCTCAGGCCACAGTGACATAAGTAAGAAGCCTTCTTGGTGATTCACAATGCACACCAGCATATTAAAGTCTCTGATGTCCTACAGTCAGGAAATCTACTTAATATTGCATAAACCAGCATATCCCAAACATATTTGACTATGGAAGCCTTTTTAACACTTGATACCACACATCTCCTCTAACACTGATATTCCTCATAGCAATCTCTTCTAAACAATAAGCACAGTAGTCCAGTGAGTTCAAAACTAGGGTACCCAGCATATCACCAATGTTTGAACAAGGTCTAATTCATTCATCCAACAACTATTTGTCAATAATTAATAATATATAAAGGCAAGTTGTTTATTCCCTTGGTTCAGTATGAGCATAATTCACTTTCCTTTTCTGAGCCAACACTTAATGAGCCCAGTGATGGAACTTTTGAGAAAGCACCATAGAGCTATTTGTAAGGAACCAGAGGTCAATATTTTATTTGGGTTCCCACTGAGGTGAAGATCATGGTGAAGAGGACTCTGCTAGGCATCCCTGGAGCTTATTTTCCTGATTGTCTTGACTGTGGTAGTTGTTACTCCACTCACCCCCGGAACCATTTCTCATAATACTGTAGGTATCTGGGACATTGGTATGAATGAAAGATTTGCATCATGAGAGAAGCTGGTGTGTTTATCCAACAAATTTAACTCCTTTGTGAAAAGTCTTATATTGTAGCACTCACATTTGACATGCATCCTTTATCTGTTGTGTTTTTTCAAGATGAAAGCAGCTTGTTGACTATGTGCATCTGTTACTTCTAATAACTCTACCTTGGAGGGATTCGCCCTATTTTTTTTTTTTCATTCTAATCATACTTTTCTTCCCTGAGACTTCCAGTCTCCAATGACCTAGAGTTTCATGTGTTCCTGTCTCATTTTTCCCCTCTGATATTTTATTACTTTTCCCCCCATGGTCTCTGCGCTCTTGCATGTGGTTTAACCATGTTTCCAGTTTTTAAAATACTTAAACATTTAATTAGGTAATCAAATTCTCAAAATTGAATACCATTTTTTTTTAGGTTTTATTTATTTATTTGAGACAGAGAGAATGAGAGATAGAGAGCATGAGAGGGAGGAGGGTCAGAGGGAGAAGCAGACTCCCTGCCGAGCAAGGAGCCCGATGCGGGACTCGATCTCGGGACTCCAGGATCATGACCTGAGCTGAAGGCAGTCGCTTAACCAACTGAGCCACCCAGGCGCCCCCTGAATACCATTTTTATAAACATTTTTAGCTCAAATTACATGGCATAATGAATGTTACCTGCTGTATAAATTCTAAATTCAGTCTCAAATGTTTAAAAAAGTACATACTTGAAAATCATACCATTCTTATAAACTGTTACCACTCCTCTACCACTGGTTATTATCAAATAACAGGCATGATTTTACTGTGGTAGCTTCTGGATGCTTATATGAAAAGAAGTATAGGATAAAACTTGGGAAAACATACATAGAGATCTTCATCTTATGTATTCATTTATTAATAACTGAAGTTGATTGAATATTTGTTAAAATATAAGCACTGTATTAAGCATTTTAAGTGCCATATTTAATTCTCACAATAATCTATTAGTTAGCTACCACTATTGTATCCATTTTACACTTGAGAGAACCAAAACAAAGAAGAATTGAATAAATGGGTCAAGGCCACACTGCTGTATAACACAGAGCTGGGTCTCAAACTCAGATCTCTGACTCCAGAGATTTCCCTTTTACCCATGAGGCCTTGATGCCTCTAGAAAATGACAATCTGCTCTCTATATGCTTCCTATAGCAAGAGGAAAGGAAGAGCTTTAGATGAGAATATGGCAATTAGGGGAGAAGGAAACATTTAGGAAGAGAAGTAGGGTGAGAACCTGGGACATCGATAAACTCATTTTCACTGATTTTGCAATTCCAAACCACCATTTAATGTCTGTGAAACTTACGGTTCCCATCTGTTCAATGTAACTGCTATTCCTAGATCACTTAAAACCAATAGAGAGTTATGTGAATAAAAGGGAATTAGAAAAACTTAGAGGAAGCCCAATGTTACGTTTGAAATGCTTTCCTAGGTGATGTACATTAAATACTATTGTAAAAATACTTTGGGACAGTGGTTCTATTTCATTAATCCTACCAACAAAGTCTTCCAGTGTAACAATTTTCACTTTTGTGTGATAACTTACAGCCAGAAAAAGGGGTCCCACCCTGGAGTAGTAGAAGTGTGTGGGATAAAAAAAAAATACTCATTCAGTTCGAGCTCAGCCTGCAAAGAATTCAAATCCAGATCAGAAACAAGAAAGGGAGGGGACCCTGTGTCAGACACTGAATTGTGGGGTTAGGGACTTTGCATGTGAACTCTTTCTGCGTAACAGTCTTGCCCAGATCCCAGACTAAAGTTTTCTCTAGCAATGAAAACAATTCCAAACAGAATGAATGCCTTTGGTCTGGATACACGTCTTCCATTTAACCCAGTCCCCAAGTATCCCCCCAGCACCCAAGCTGCTCTCTGCATTTTTCTCCATGAACTGTGTTTAGGAAACTCTTCCCAGTTGAATTACTTAAACCTTTGTATTTGGTCATTCTTCCAGGACCACTACTGAGATTGACGATCCAACATCCTCTTTTCTGAGCTTCCAAAGCAGTAACATCCACTATCTCATAATTAAGCACCAAACAATAGTAATATCATTCATTGATTCACGGTGGTGGTATTTATGTAAAGTATTCTCAACAACAAGCCTTAAATTCATTGAGCCCAGTTGCCACATTTTATTATACTGTATTCCCCATGAAATACATAAAAGCTTCTCGAGAAGTTAATGGGTATTAAAGAGGGCACGTACTGCATGGAGCACTAGGTGTTATAAAAAACAATGAATCATGGATCTCTACATCAAAACATAATGATGTATTGTATGGTGACTAATATAACATAATAAAATTAAATTAAATTAAAAAAAGAAGTTAATTGGTTATAAATGGTGGTGAGATCATAAGGAAATACTCTGAAGGAGATAATACCTCTCACTACATACAGAATTTTCACCATTCTTTGGAAGAGTTCCATAGGTGTGTCAACACAGATTCTATCTGGAATTGGGTCATTGGTGTTAAGGCACTAAGAACTACACATCTTTTAAGTAGCCACATTCTATAACATTGGCTAGAGTGGAGGGTTGGTTTTGATGTTTCATGTGTTCTTAGCACTTAATCCTGAAGGAAATACCAAGGAAATAAACAATTATCACTTGTTCCAAAAGTTACCATTACTAAAGGTTTCTTTCTTTCTTTTTTTTTTTCTTTTTTCTTTTTCTTTTTCTTTTCTTTTTTTTTTTTTTTTGGCTACATATTTCAGTATAAAGCAAAGAGTAAGGAAAGAAAAAGGTTACTAGATGCCAAGGTATCAACTAATGAACCCCCCAAAGAAATTTTGCCCCCCGATTCTGGAAAAATGGATAATAAAAATTTGAAGCAAAAGATTCTCTAGAAACAAACCAGGGAGGTCCTGTGTGAGAAACTCATTCCATCCGACTAGCATCCTTGGTGGAGTGACAATTCGGTGGAAGTCAGCACAGATGCCACACAAACATTGCCAAGGGGAGAACTCTGAGTTGTCACAAAACCTGGATTTGCTGGCCAATAACGAAGGTATCTTGGATGGACCCCAGTGCCTGCCTTTGGCTGGCTAACAATTTTCCTCATGGGCTGCTCCCATCTAAAAGATTAATAAAATAAAATGTATGATAAAAACAAAGAGAGATTTAGTTTTCAAATTGTAACATAATTATGCTCATGCAATCCAAATAATTCTCACCAGCCTGAAATTCCTCAGAGACCCAACTGAATATATTATAAACATGCTGGTCGTAAAGACCATGTTTCCCAGCAATAAAATTGCTGCAATAAACATTTGGGTTATTTTCCATTTTTAGAACCATTTTGAACAATCTGCTTCTAATGTATTTTATTAGCACCCTCAAAGTCTTCCAATGAATGACAAAACCCCCAGTGTTGTTGTTTTTTTTTTTTTTGAGTGGCTGACACTAAACAATAATGTTATTTTTCAGTGTGCAGTCTTCCCACTGCCAAGTAAGAGCTTTCTCTCAGGTTCCCCGGCACTAAATCTCTCCCTCCAAGGTATCTTCTGCAATCCACAGGCAACTCATAAAATGAGATGATCTCCCTTAAACCCATGTCATTCCAGCATTAGCCAGAAGGGATTCTAAACACTCATAATCTTTCCAATTTAAAGACAACTTGCTTCCTTAGATCGAAAAACCCATGTAACTCTTTGATCAACTACCCACAATCCTTTCTCTAAGTCCTGTGTCTAAGTAACAACATACTTATTGATACAAGATTGTCTTTAATCAAATAGTGCTTCATTTTAGAAAGAGCTTTGCATGTGAAGGACTTTTGGCAGTTCTGTAACCAAAGTGTCAAGAAATTACTACACTTCTATCAGAAGTGCTTTGCACACAAGGGCTAAAAGTTGCCCCTCTGCTATAATAAATAGCAAAGTAAATTTTAACAAGTTCTCCTCTTTATTCATCCTCAAAACTTGATTATTAAAACAGTAAAAATAATACACAATCTCCTAGATCAACTGTAACCTGAAGGTACTGACTGATCTCAATGGCTTAAAAAATATCATATTTAAAATAATCTTACAGAAAATCCAAAGGCATGGTTGGTCCCCAAGGTCCTAATATGCACCTAGAGCCTTCTCTTCACTCCCCACCATCCACCTTTCATGATTACAGCTAATATTCTCCTTAGGAGACAGTGTGTTAAGCACATTACTTTTTTCATCTCATTTTAGTCTTACGACCTTATGAAGTATTATCAATATTCCCATTCAATAAATGAATCCACAGGGGTTTGGAGAGGTCAGTCAACCTGATAACAAAGCTAGGAAGTTCTCTAGACACAATTCAAAATCTTTCTGATTCTAGAACCTGTATTCCTCAGCACTTTGCTAAGCCCCTTCGTTAGTCATTCCCTCTCTTCCGCATGAGTCCAAACTTACCATAACTTTACAACTCAGGGGATCATGCTAAAGTAAGAACACATTTCCTGAAATAAGTCCCAGGTCACTGACTCACAGTCTGACCCCAAATAAAATCACCTAAGTTGAAAGCAGCTTATGTTTCTTCACCAGGAATCTGGTCTAAGTCATCGGAATAGAAAGTCGACTTGATTGCTTTCAAATATCATGTGAACAGAATGTAAATTCAGAGACATGCCTACCACTATATGAATCTTCCACTGTAGCATTGACTCACAAGGTTTGCCATTTTGAGAGCTGTTCTCAGCAACCCTACCGCCCAGTCTGTCTCCAGTGGGTGAAAGACTTGAGCAGCTATTTCCCGCAATGCTGCTTTCTCTCTTTGCCTTCTGTAACAACTGAATCCAGCCGCATTCAGAAAAAGTTAATCACATGTTACGCATTGCCTGCCCATGGCTATCACTTAGTCCATTTCTAGATTAGCAGAGTTTTAGACCTAGTGAATATATAAAGACACAAAGAGAAAGGGAAAGAAAGAAACCAACAATACATGATGGGAAGAAAAATAGATTAAGATGAAACAATACGAAGAAACATCAACAAACAAAACCAAGAACTGCAACCATCATTGGTCCCTTCTGTGGCTCTCCATCTCATGGGTGACAAACATGACCCAGAAAACCACAAGGAACAACTCACAAAGTAAAACACCGCTGTAAGCTACCTGGACCAACAGGACACCACTAGAAAAACTCCTCTTAGTCTCTCAACTTACAACAAATATGCATGGCCTTGTTTCTCTGCCAGCGAAGAAAAAACTCAGTTTAAAACTGATAAGTAGAGACCCCACAAAGAGACAGCAGCACTTTCCCATTTGGCATGTTTGAAGCAACAGTGCAATTTCTAAATTGCCCAATTTGTTGTGAAATTGCACAGTTTTCCTTCATTTTAATTTCAGGCTTTGTTTGTTTTTTAATCACACCTGCACTTCCAGAAACTCTCAGAGCAAAGATTTTCCTGTTGTCAAAGCCCGATTTCCCAGCTGTCTGAACAAAGCCTCGTCTGCCCTCAGGGGCTCTGAGGTAGAATTGAAATGGCCTCAAACGTTTGAAACCTTACTTTCCCTATTCTTTAAAAAGAGCGTATTTTAATTAACTTTTTTTTTTATTTTGTAAACATTTCTTACATATACATTTTTCTTCTTTTTCATTTTAGACACAGTTCTGTTCAAAGGTGAAGAGGTTGTTTACTACACAGGGAAGTAGGTTTTTTAAAAATAAATAAGGTCCTTAAAAAATCCAAGAGCTGGATTTTCTGATGTGAGAAGGTATCTATGGGAGTGAGATGCTTAAATATTTCAAAGGAAAATTTTAAAGGAAATGCTCATTTGAAGAGTAAAATATTTAAATCCAAAGCAACATCCTATGACATAAAATCTTGGAGGACTGTTAATCTTACATATTTCAAAACTGACTTCTAAGTTTTGTTTCATTTTTTCCATTAGACTTTCAAATGATTTTATTTCAATTGTCAGTTTTATTTTTTTCATGTTATTATTCCAATCCCATTTCACATGCTTTTTAATTAACAACTTTCTTGCCTAAGACCCAGCCGTTTAAAATACAAGAGTGTCATGGGTCATACTCTTTTTTATGTTTTTAATCCTTACTCTCAGATTCGGAATGTTCATAACCGTTTTGTGAACTCAAGTAACCCTTCAAACCAATTACCTCCCAATTCTAGGAAATGGGACCACATTTTTAGAAGATTCCTAACCTATCCTTATGCTTCAAAATGAGTCACAACTGCTTTAAGTGAAAGCTTTTCTTCTCCGGACAAGGGATCTACATCTTCATGAGAAAGAGGCTGAATAGGCCTCTTTCTGGAAACACTGGGCCTCTAACTGGGAACACTGATAGGAACTGGGGCAACCCCAGGCATTCCATTTAGATTCTGACTGCAAAAGGATCCTATTAAGGGTTTGGATGTGACTCTAGCACTCCAGCATGTGGCCTTTTGTCCTGCTATTTAAGGGCCTACTGTAAGGAAAGGTGTTGGATATTCATCCAGGACTGGATGAATATGATATATCCTCCCATATTCTAGCTAAGGGTACTTTTAAAAGTGTATACATCTATAACTGTTAGGTATTCCTAATGCTAATGTGAATTTCTACAGTAGGGGACAAGAAAAGGCTGTAAATGAACAAGAACTACACTATTTTTTTTTTTTATTGTCAGAAGCCAAATCTTCATTTAAGCCATAGTTTGTATAATGAGCACAGGTGTGTGTGTGTGTGTATGTACGTATAGGTATGAAGAGAGAAGAGCGGGGAACAGAGAGGACGAACGGAGGGAGCAGATGGGAGGGAGGGGAGAATGAAAATATTACACTGAATTTTCTGGTGTAAAAAAACAGGACTTAGAAAACCGAAATGTAATTTCATCTGTTAATGGTCAATAACAGTCCACAATAGAGTTACAAATGCAAGCTAATCAAATGCACTCTTCGGCTTCTTAATCTAAAAAATAAATAGAAGTATAATAATGCATTCTTTGATGTATTTCTCAATGAACTTCCTGCCCCATAATGAGACCAAGTAAATGCTACAAAACCACAAAGACAAATTATTCAAAAGATACCGTGAATTGGTCTAAAAAGAATACAACTTCCAAAATTATTTGGGGCTCTAATCTATTCTATTCCCTGAAAAATACTGGGTCCATGGTTCATGAGATCCTGATTACAAGCTTATTAAAACATTGATAATCCACCTCATATAAACTCAAGGGCATAAAGATTTTCAAAATCTCAGCTTCTGAAACTGTGTGCTCATTTCTCAATACCAGTATCAGGTCTTCATGAGAGGTCAGAGGAGCATGAAGCCCTCAAAACCGCCATTTTATTGAAGACCTCAGGTTCCAGATACTTAAAATCTTAGAGACCCAAGAGGCAAGTCCTTTAGCCCATTCACATTGGAACAGAGACAGGGAGAGACAGAGATAGGGACAGAGATTTACTCAATGTTACTCAAGGTCACTCTGACTCTGGGATTTTCTAAATCATCATATTGAAAACGGCATTGTCTGAATGTTAGAAAAGCCTAGTTTGTCCTTAGGTAATCCCATTTAAACACAACAATAAACAAAAGCTGACCCAAATATCAATATACCACATCTGAGCTGATCCAACATGGGTGTCCTGAAATTGGAGTGACTTATTATGCAGAGTTTAATGGTTCGTCTTCTGCAAATAAATGTGAGATTTACTTCCAAACACCGAAACATGATTAAAGCTCATTTTACAGTTTATCCTTTACGGGCAATTTGTGCCACGTTTTATTTTATTAAACTCTTAAATAATTTATTTACTATCAAATTGCATCCTAATTGGAGACTACAGTAAGGACAACATAATGTGACCATGGGGAAATGCGGGTGAAGAAAAAAATGCCAGGGGCTCTTGTGAAGGGAAATAGGGCAAGTAAATCAAGGACCTGAGTGCATTTGCTCCATTTCCCAACCCAGAAAATACAGAAGTTTGGTGACACCCAAATGCACGTCACATGCTGAAGATGGATCTTAAAGATCCTACTTGGCTGCACATTGTAGAAGCATGAGCACAATCCTTCCTAACAGCTACACAATGTTTTTCTCAGGAGGAGTCAACAATGAGTATTTTGTATTTACGCTGAGGCAATTGCATTACAGACTCTAGCTCTACATTTTACACTCACTCACAAAGCAATTGGAATTTGACAATAAAACACACTAAGGCCTTTTCCCCATTACCAAACAAATTTCTAAACTGTATTGTTCAAAAGAAGAATGTGACTGAATAAAGAAGTTCAAAGCCTGGAAGTGACTTGGGGTTTAAAGCACTTCCACAGATGCTGTCAAAATAAGAATTTTCAAAGCTTGCTTTCACAGTGAAGAGAATTCAGGCACCAGAGAAGCATCTGAGTAATCTCATAGAAACACAATACCTGGAGGGCTCATTGCTTTCTAGAGACATATAATCATTTAATAGCTTCACAATTCACACAGAAGTCCTAATCCATTGTGTATTGTAGTAAAACCCAGCCAATACTACAAAAAGTCCAAGATGTGAATATACAGATGCAAAATTAATCTACTCTCAAGATTCCAATGTGAGTAGATGATATATTTAATAACACAGATGGATTATTTTAGGGGGAGTGGCTGGGGAGTTTCTAAACCCATTAAGAGACTACAGTTCTTAATAGCTAAGAGAAGTTAATATGGAATAGCTTAAAATGTGGAAGTAGTCTGAAATTTTTATCCTAGATTTTTTATCTCTTCAAATAAATTTATCAAATTAGAAATAATATGTCAGAGTGGAAAGACCATGAATTAGGAATCAGGTAGGTCTAGATTCAATATTTTGACTTTGTCACCTCTAACTGTGTGACTTCAGGCACTAACCAACCAATCTCTTGGGTTTTTTTGTTTCTCACTGTAAAAAAATAAGACAAAACTATTGAAATAACATGTCTATCATTGTTCTTGGGTGGATTAAGTGGCCTACCAGCATGGTTTGGAAAGACAGCACTGCCAGTACATCATGTTATTTAAGTCCACTAGAAAACAATACTGGTAATCAGAAGAGCACAACCTGAGAGTCTCAAAATGTGGATTTCATTCTTATTCCTCTATGACTTCTTCTCTTGTACTTTAAGTCTTGGTCTTGTCCTTGGTAATGGCAAATAACTGTCCTCTATAAAATTTAAGAAGCTCAGTGCACTTAACCTGCCACGATGTGGTTGGCGGGCTCTTCAAATTTGGACCATTATCAATGAGTTCAGAACAGCTCCCCTCCTTTTTTTCCCCCTAGAAAACACGGCACTCCATAGTAGCACTAGCCAGTCTGGTTTTATTAAGCAGCTTCATCCTCGTTCCATATGCTCAGTTTTCCTGGAGAAAAATACCTTTATTTCATAAATAAAAGGTAACGTATTATATTGGAAAGATCCTGAAAGACCTATGTAGATTGGTTCTATTACTTCCTAGCTGCACTATTGGGCAAATGTTTCATGTATCTGAATGCCATTAAATTTTCTCTAAATAATAATGATCTTTGGGGCGCCTGGGTGGCTCAGTTGGTTAAGCAACTGCCTTCGGCTCAGGTCATGATCCTGGAGTCCCTGGATCGAGTCCCATATCGGGCTCCCTGCTCGGCAGGGAGTCTGCTTCTCCCTCTGACCCTCCCCCCTCTCATGTGCTCTCTCTCATTCTCTCTCAAATAAATAAATAAAAATCTTTTTAAAAAATAATGATCTTTTAAATTGTCATAAAAACTGAATTTTATATATACATATATATAAAACTATAGACCTATAACTATACATATAACTATGTAACTATATATCAAGCCTAATTCCTGGAGCCTGGTGGGTGTTAAATACATAGTAGTAGTGATGATGAAGATAATGGCAATTAAAAACATGAAGAGGACGATGACTAGAACCTTCTACAGGCAGGGCCATCAAGAAGTCAAATGTCTGAAGAATAAGCATTTCATTCATCATGAAGACATGGCAAAAATAAAACGAAGAGTAGAGGAGGAGAAAAATAAATATTAGTGAGAGACTTCTGTCTGCAGAAGTCTTCCTTATAGCCCCTTATAGCCTCTACCTCTTTCTCTTTTTGTTCCTAGAGTTTCTCAGTTGCTACAGTTCAGATAACCGTCTCACCCACTGAACTTTTCTTTCCTTTTTTTTTTTTTAATGGTTGGATTTTTGTTTTGTTCCCTACTCTCTTTCCCAACTACTGTACACAGATTGCATTGGTGATAGTTAAATTCACCTTTTGATCCAGGAGTCTAAGAACTGTGAGACAAGATGGAGATAAACATTGGGAGAGGCAAGCACATCACCTAGGAACTCACTGCCTTTGGAGGCAGCCTCTGGTTGGAACTTTGGCTTTTTCCTGGTTGGGTATGGGATGACTGGCACACTGATTGTCTGTGTAATAGCTGGATAGTGCTAAGCTGGGTTATCTTCCATCCACAGGGAAAAGAGTATATACACATGGATGTGGCAGACCCAGAGATGTAATGAAGTAGGCATGCCAGTCATGTGTCTGACTCACCTTTACTCAGAAAGTCAGCTCTTAGAGCCAGTCTCGGTGATCAGTAGCCTTCTGCCTCCACCCCTCTGGGCACAGTCATGTGGAATACACACCAGTGGTAGGTCTTAGAATAAAGTTCCTGAACACCTCTACTGCAGCCCCTGGAGTTGCTATGGTTCCTTCTTTTCCTGGAAACTTCTGGTTCAGCTCTTCCTTGGCTTACTGGAGGGAGATCTGTGTCCCTTCCAACTAGTGCCCCCTTTATTTAAGCTAATTTGAGAAAATTACCATTAATGTTACTACAATTTATTTTTGTTAACTAACATTAATTGCTGCTATAAGCCACACTCAAATTGCAATAGGAGGCTGATTCAGAATCTCATGACGTGCCAAAGTCACTCATGAAAAATAGTCTGTATCAATCAATGGCTAATCTTTAAAACATCAATAGGTAAAATCACCCTATGTTTTTCATGTAAGTATATGACAAATCCTGTCATTTTTTAAGCATTTTACTTGTTAATTTTGTTTTGTTGGCATCTTTGTTAGAGTAAAATAAAATATAAAGCCAAAGTTTTCACAGCATAAACTAACAAAAAGGCTGATGTTAGTTGATGAACTAAGAATATTTATTGAGGTTATCAAAAAGTGGCATAGATGTCCTCGTTTTTGTGTGATTTCTGCACTAATAATACTAATACTATACATAGTCTATTACTCTGAGCTTCAGGAAAGAGTAGTCTAAGTTAAGCCAGGCACACAAAAAAATCTACCTTGTCTTAACACATACTGCCTATCTCTGAGGATTCAGTGTGTGCCCTTCTCACTGCCTTGTTCCCATCACTAAGCGCAGAGTCAAACCTTGAGCAAGGGCTCAAACTGGTTATTATATAATTAAGTTAAAGAAAGAATAAACGCATGAAGTAAAGAGGTAAAATAATCTAACAAAATGACAACAAGATTCAAGTCTGATGCTGTCAGGAAAAAAGCAAACCAGTTCTCCCAAGTATAAAGTCAACGCAATGCTGTTACTTGTACACCTTCCCAAACACTGTCTCTTATCCACCTAAGGCGCAGACTCAGAAAAATGGCACAAAACTAAATTCAAGTTACTATAAATTCTTAGAGTCTTAAAATAAGCCCACCAAACTCGAACAATACTTATTCCATCCATCTTTACAATTTTTGAAAGGACTCTAAGAATCCTGAAGCTCTTTTCAGACTTAAAACCCTGAACGGAAAACCAGGAAAAATGAATCATCCATAGAATCATCAAATCCCTTAAGTCTGTGTTTATTTCATTTCCTAACTCAGCCAACAATGACAGAGCGAGAAGAGGTGGAGAGGCTGATGAATTCCAAGCAGAGGGGCTCAGGACTTTGCCTGGGGTGAATAAGCCTTCTTGATCTCCATTCCTCTCACTCACAATTCCTTGTAAGGGTAGGAAGAGGAGGACCAAGAGCACTTTTCCCACCAGTGAACTGTCACAGTCTATTCACCCCTGGAGAGAACCTTGTGGAAGCATGAGCCTAATCAGGTACTATGAGGAAAGAAGTAGGGTAGGAGAGCAAGACGGAATGGGAGGCATCAGCCTCCAGTGACCATGTAAGTTGGGGAGAAATTAGAGTTTTCCCTAGTGTAACTTACCTTTTTTTGTTGATTTGTTTAGCATTGTCCCCATAGAAAGAGTGAACAAAGCAGATTTGTAATTTGGACTGGGTCACTGCTTTGCTGACCTTCCTTTTCTCCTGTGTAAAATGATGGTAGTAGTGATGATGATGATGGTGATGGTGACGATGAGGACTGACAACAATATTAATACTTTCTATCTTCCAATACTTTTGATGATGTTAAGAGAAAGTATGCAATTACTTTACAAAATTTAAAGCTGAGGGTAGCTGTTAGTTATTCTTTTCCAACTGTGTGGAACCAACACTCAACCTGGATGCTTAGTGGGGTTGGGAAATTCTGGGCATGGGAGAGATGGTGAAATCATAAATAATAATAGCCTCATTGACTGCACACTTAATTTGGACCAAAGCCTTTATTCAAGGTTCTGGAAAAGTTGACCAGTGAGATGCAGAGCAGGCATACAGACCCAAGTCTCTCAGGCACACAAACCAAGCTTTTCATCTGGTGCTCTCCTGCCCTTTGCTACACCAAGATTTCACAGCTGAAATGGTATGGAGAAACACTGTCAGGGGAAATACTAAATATAGGATTAATGCACCAAAACAACATGGCCAGAAATCTATTCTAACATACACGCACGTGAGCATTCGTGCGTTCAAGCACACACACACACACACACACACACACCTATCTGGTGAGTGGAATGGAAGGTGAGAGAGCAGCTCCTAAAAGAGAGCAATCATATGGGAAAAAGTATTCCCTCCATGGGGTTTCCAGACGAAAAAGCAAGGGAGACCCAAGCCTTCTGGCTGGTGCAGCTTGGGAAAACTACAACAAAAGCAGTTAATACAGCCATCCTTTACCACAGTCTGTCACAAATCTTGTCCTGCAGCTGCCTAACCTAACTTCTCTACTAATCCCTTCCCTGCCTGTGTAATGGAGCTGGTGAGTAGCCCTATCTGAGCTTTCTCTGATAAATCCCATAATCCTCACCACTTATTTATGAGTCCCCCACATTAATGATGCCGATGTCTTAGAATTTCAAGTGAACACTGACCCCCTCCCTTTTTTATGAAATCAGCCTTCTGATGATGACAATCCATTTGTTTCATCACTCAGTGGGGTCCTATAAACAGGAGGGGAATTTCAGAAGTGAAGATGAGGCATCAATTTCCATTTCTGGCAGGATAACTCTTCTGTAGTTTCTAAATCGGTGCCTCTGGTCTTCTGACAATCCTGTAAACTCAGGAAGATGAATGGAGTGTCTCTTTTAAAGTCATCATTAACAGTTTAGGCATGGGCTTGAAATTCCAGAGACTGACTGAGTTCATCTGCTGCTAAGGTGTCAGGTGGAGAATAAGTCACTGAGATTCAAACACCTTTAGTAATGCTTACCTGAGAGCCTCTTGCCTAAAAGCTTTTGAATACTAAAGATAGAGTAACCACCAGAGCCCCCCACCTGCTTCTAACAGCTGGACCCTGCTTCCTCAGAGCATAAATGGTCCATATGGCTATGTATTTTCTTCAACTCATTTTACTTTTTTGGATGGTGAAATAGAAAAACCTTAGGATCCCCCAATAGCAAAGTAGCTGCCATATGGTTTCATCACCCATCACTCACTTTCTTACTATCCTGTCCTTGTGTACAAGTGACCCCCTCAGTAATGCCATCAGAATGCACAACTCTCTAAACCTCACTGCCTATGGGAGCACATACAGGACCCAAAAATGCCAGTAAGAGAATTAGAAGAAGAGCAGCAAGGATGATTTAAGAGTATTGGAAGTTGATTTATGAAGGAAAATGAAAAGATATCCCACTTAAGCCAACTGTGGAAAGATAGTAAAGAGAGCACATGCACACATCGGAAGTTCAGATATGCTCCTACATAGAAGCATTGGAAGCCATGCTAAACGCAACTGGAAAAAAAATGTGAGCTCAGAAAATAGAGACTCACTGACTGTTAGATATACCTTCTGGTAGACTGTAAGATGCCAAGAACACTTCAAGAGTTGATGTTGCCCAAGATGGAGGTAAGCAACTTTTGCAGTAAAAAGCCAGAATGTTAGACAAAGATTCTTCAGTAGATAGCTGTTTATGTCCATGGAAATGAGTAGTGTTGAGCTTCACTTATCTAGAAAGTAGGAACAATATCTCTATTGCAGGATGAGAGTTATGGATGTCGCATGGTGCTTGGTACATACTAACTGCTGAATGCAGGACAGCTGTTAATGTTGACTCTTGAAGGTATCATCCTCCCTGCCTTGGACAGGAGAGGGATGCAGTCCAATATGCCTGCCAGTCAAATGGCTCCTAAGATCTTTCATTCTTCCTACTGAGTCACAATTTGGGAACAAAACTTGTATTACATATCAGCAAAGAATTGGCTTGAGAACGAATTAAGGTGATATGAGAGACCTATCACAATTTTCTTTTTACACTATCTTTCGCAGTAACCATAAGATGCCAAATGCATGTTTTTGTGGCTTTCAACTTGAGAACCAAGTGTAGGACTTGAGAAACAGAAGGCTCTATATTTTACTTCTAAGCACCTATACCAGACAAATCCTGAAAGCACTGAAAGCTTTTTGGAAAATATCCCCAGATGCATGGGCTGAAAACAAACCATGAAAAAGAAAGGAACAAAATCCTAAATGCTCTGTGATTCCAATTTTGCTTTACTCAAGTTCAATGATAAAAGTAACCATGACAATAATGATGTCAGGTGACAGTTTGAGTTTTTATGAGCTAGGTACTCTTTTTGTTGCTTTTCATGTCATTTCCCATATAATCTTTTTAAAAGCCCCATGTGGCTTAGACTTCAGTGGAATTCCCCAAGATTCCATAGTCAGTAAGTACTTAAACTACAGCTTGGACCTAAGCAGCCAGAGAGCACAGCCTGTGTGTGTGCGTGTGCGTGCGTGTGTGCGTGTGTGTGTGTGTGTGTGTGTGTGGTTTCTTCTGGTTTTCTTTGTCTGTTTGTTTTGAACCATAATGCCGTACTGGCTCCCAAAATGTATGAGTGATTTCCACATATACGTCCATCATGTGAGCACCTTCCTCAACTACATGCTGCATACCTGCTTCACTTTCTGAAATAAGTTCCTGACTAGAATCTCTTCCTTCTACTCTTCACTCCAGTCTACTCTCAACTAGAGTAATTCTATTAAAAAGTGAGCCTGTCCAGTCACTCCTTATTAAAGACCTTTTACTAGATCCCCAACTCCCTCAGAATAAAAGCCACATTCTCTACAATGGCCCCCAAGACCTCAGGCTGTGTGCCTGTCACTCTCTCTTCCTCCATGACCTCTCTGACCTCACCCCATTCTACTCTCTCGTTCACTTGCTCTGTTCCAGCCACTGTGTCTCCTTGCTCTGTCTGGAACACACCAGGGTCCTTCCTGTCTCAGAAACTTTCCACCTGCCGTACCCTTGCCTAGACCACTATGACTCCAGATGCACACATGGCTCATCCCCTAACCTCCTCAAGATGTGCCAACTTTCATCACTGCATTTAACACTGCAGAAAGCCTGCTTCTCCCAGATGTCCTATCACTCTTCCAGCTTTATTTTCTCCATAATACTGATGATCATATAATGTCCTTCATATTTTGCTTATGTATCATACATTTTCTATTTCTTCTCTAGAATATCAACTCTATAAAGGAAGGAGTTTTGTTTTGTTTTATTTTCTGCTATATTCCTAGCCCCCAAACAGTGATGCATGGCAAATATTTGTTGTAGAATGCATAATGCATAGTCTTACTATTCTAAGGAGTGTCTGTCAATCATATAGAGCATCTTAACTCACTGGGAAATCTTTTCTATTAAGAATTCTTTCAAATTGACATTTGTTCCTATCTATTACTAAAGTTGGCTAATATTTCTAAATATTACCTAAATTATATTCCTGTTTAGTAATTTTTTTTCCCTTAAGCAGTCCTTCCTCCTTAAGAATAGACCAGGAGGGTGAGGCACATAACTCAAGAGAGGGCAACAGTTATAGACTAGAGAGGTAATTTCATTATTCAACTGTGAATTCCAAAAATTCTTCTCCCAAAGCCATAGCCTCTACAAGTGATTTAGAGCCCAAGACTTTTGATTGGTAATATTTAGATACAAAAAAAATAGAGAAGTGCCTTTTGTTTTTAATTTTTTTTTTTTTGTAAGTCTCCATGTATCAATGGTTGGTAGAATGAGAGAGTAGGGTAAGCACTGAGTATAAAAAGATAAAGGAGTAGTTTGCCAGCACCCCCCCACCCCACAAAAAATGAGAGAACCATTTGACTTGGAGGCAGGAACCTTGAGAATTAGAGAAGCAACATGGTTAGATTTAAGTATGGTCCCTGACTCAGCCAGCCCTGCCCCCTTTGGAGAGAAGATCTTCAGTTGGGAAAACAGCAGGAGTCTCATAGACAGGTTTGGTGATCTGTGGATAGTAGGGACTCCATTTCTTTCTGGAAATAGGAGAAGGCAGCCTTTCAGAGTGTCTCACATTAAGGCGGGGTATCGGCATGGTGTGAAGAGATGTGGAAATTCCCCCTGGCCTCATGTAGGACACAGACATTTCCTAAGGGCACTGGCTAGCCATCAGGCAAGAGGGGAAGGGAACAGGCAGAAGAATTAGGGTAGACAGTCTAAGCTAGGGATTAAATGGCAGTCACAGTCAGTCTTGGGGAACAACATCACACAAGTGAGCATGAAGATGGAGGCCTACTCCACCAGGGCAGTGATCTTAAAGCGTAACATACAAAAGGAAAGCAAAAACAATTTATCTCATCTACAACCACATCACAGTCAACACTAATGACCAAGGGGTGACGTTCGTCAGTGGAAGTGTGTAACAACCAGAGTATGACTGAGCCTCTTCCCCACTTCAGGGGCTCCATGTGGCTCTTGAACTCATGGTCCCCCTGAACCCAGGTGGAAGAGCAAGAGAAAGGATGAGTTAAAAAGTCTGAAAGAGTATCTTCTCTAGAGGGTTTGGGGGGTTGGATTTAAACAAAAAGAAACAGACTGAAATTGGAAGTAAAGGAGATAAATTCAAGTGGCATATGAGTACTCCTTCCTTAGGCAGAAATGGGTGCTGTAGGCAAGCAATATTCAGTTATGGAGAAATAAAGTTATATTTCTACCCACTTGGGTCACAGTGTATAAATTTTAAATCCACTCTATATGTAAGGACCAGTGATTTATCAGTGCTGAGTTTTACAGTAAAATAAAATTTTAGAAAGCTACCAAATGGCTAAGTATACAGCAGAAATCATGGAGAATAAAAAAAAAAAAAAAAAAAAAAAAAAAAAAGAAAAAAAAAAAAACCTTACTTCTCATCCAAGGAAGCATGATAAAAATGATTGAGCTAAAATATTTTAAAGCCAAATACGAGAAACAGTTATGTGTCCTGTTTACAATAAACTATATAACCCCAACGTAGTTATTTCCAAATGGTGTGTGGGATTCAATATGCATAAAAACCCAAGAATAAAAACAAACTTCACAACTTGCCCCAGAATTTCCCTTTGGGGTATTTATGAAACCCTCACTGTGGATTCTGTTTCCATCCAACTAGAAACAACCATCACCATTATAAAATATACTAAGTTGACACAGTTACTTATGTTTGCTAATAGATGAATTACATCTTATCTGGTTTTTGCAGTCACCTTCCATGTGGATAATATATAGCTAAGTTATTGTTGTATTGCAGAAACAACACATAGACAAAGTTATGTCTCACCCCCGCTTAAGAAATGAGGAATAAGAACTGGAAGGCTTTGTGCATTGCTTTAATACATGTTAAAAGGTAGAAGGAACTGGCCATGAGGTAAGCCGGATGACTAGATTCAATTCCTATTTACCACATATTACTGATATGACTTTCAGCTTCCGTAATGCCTCCATTTTCTCACATATAAGTGCTCAAATTGCTAGGGAACACAGAGCTTTTGTAGGTAAAGATTGAGCTTAGAACACAGCTTGCCACATCATACACACTGTCTACAGATTTGCTAAAATTATCAATATTTTTAAAGGCCAAATTCCTAACATAACCAATCCAAAACTCACTTTTAACCCAAGATTTTTCCCATAAGCTTCCCCCCTACACACGTGATTCCCAGTTACATCTCCCATCTGATTTTCCCCCATTCATTTTTCTATGCTATCCCAACATTAATTTTCCCCAACTCTCACACTGTATTAAATGACTCATGTACTTTAAAGAGAACAACCTTTCTTGGTATTGAGATCTATGCTCACCATATCCACTTGGGATGAATGAAAAGTTCTGGGAAATCACTGGTCAGTGTTAAGATGTAGTCTTCAACTAAGGAACTGAATAAAACCTTTTGTGCTCAGGGGATAGAGTCATGAACCTAATCCAATAAATTCTAACCTAGCACTTTATTTTAAACAAGTGAACCAGAAATGGAGAACTTAACTAAATAAAATTTCTGGAACCAGAAATGTTTGATTTGATCCCTCTGTTGCAAGCAATTAAGCAAAGCATCTATTCCCTCTGGGCTTCAAGTTCCCTCTTTGCAAAATGAAGGCAAAAAATTGGCCAGATAACTTCCATTTGCCCCTCCAGATTCTTTCCTACCCTCCTTCTCCTTTTGGCTGTGTGCCAAAGGATGCTGATATTCGGGGCTGTGTCAACTGGGCTCCCTTGCCCTATGGCTTCTGGTTGGGCCACGGGGAGGAAGTGGCAGGAGTTTTAAGGCTGGAGAGAGAGATCAAAGTTGTTCATTCCTCTCTCCTGTCCATCTGCCTCTCTCTCAGGCCACTGATAAGCAGTGGCCATGTTCCTCTATCTGTGCTTACCACTCTCCTATTCTCTGCCTCCATCACTGCGATGGCTCCCTCTCCATCCTGGTCACCATATTCTCTCCTTGTCTCTTTAGGACTGGAGGTGATATCACAGCTGCACACTCTTGTTAGTGTCTATGTGCATCCTCATTGCATATTAGTGTCCTTTAACTCTGACAGTAAGTCTTGAATAGTCCCTTCATTAAATGTTCCTCTATTCCCATTTGAGTGTGCCATCCCTTCGCTGCCAGGATGGACTCACACAAAAGTCTACATCACTGAGACATTGTAAAACTGATATGAAACAAGTGAAAATGCCCCATTCTGTGCCTGTTGCACAGTTAGGTGATCACTGAATATCTGTTAAAACCTACTGTGAAGCAGCATTTCCTGCAAAGCACTATCGTGATAAGATTTTTGCCTGTGCAGATCAGGTCCTGTGTCATATGCAAACAATCATTAGGTAAGCTGAAGAGCAAACTTTTGTAACAGCTGCATTTTCTGGCTACTACCCAGGTTGTTCTTTACATTAAGTTAGACAACTACTGGCAAGCAGTTATGATATTTCCCCTTAGGCCTTTCTTTGCCAGCTTGTCTTTATTTCTTTCCATCTTTCCTCCCAAGTTAATCCATGCCACCCCTAGTCAATCCTATGGCTCTTCTTGGAACATGTAGAGAGCCACTCAACAGATAATGAGGGGCCCAGAAACAACCACCATTTTCCAGGAGCTGCATTTTTCTGAATGTAAAGTGGTGAGTTCTTTCTATGGTCTTGATCAATAATTGTATGTTTTGTTTTCTTCCCCCATGAGGCTTCTAGACTACCTTCATCTGTTATGAAGGTAAAGGACTGGGCATATGAATGGGTATCATATGGCATGGAGGTATGTCCAATTAGATAATGTATCTTTTTCTGCTTGGGCTCATCCAACACCTTGTTCTTGCAGATGACATCATTTTATAAGGAATGAGGGAATTTAATTGTGGCATAACTCCCAACACTTTTGAATGACTTTTTCCTGGAATTGAAGTTAGTTCCTCGGAGATATCAATCTAAAGCTCCAGAGTGACAACAGTTAGATCTACTTACTCTTGATAACCTTTACGGATGTATACTCTCTTCCATGCAATCCTCATGCATTACCCTTGGGAAGCACTTGTTAATATTCTTGTTTTCCAATTAAGAAAACTGAAACTGAGAAGTATTAAATGTTAGACCCAAGATCCCTAAGAACATGGCAGAGACGGGACTAGAATTCAGATCTGCTGACACCAAATTTCGTTCTTTTTCACTAACTATTCATGAAAGACCAACCATGGGCGAGGTATTAAGTTAGGCCCAGTATACCTTTTGCACAAAAATAAAAAGATACGGTGTCCATTCCATTAAAATGGAAGTTTTGATACAAGATGTTTTCTTCCTCCATTAACTACAGGCTACATAATGTATCCTCTGTATTTTAACTTAGACTCAAATCGCATCTCCTCTTGAAGGAGGAACTACTAGAAAATACAAGACGTCTGGACATCTACCTCCTAAAATGTGACCCTTTCCATAAGCAGGTCCAAACACTGAGTTCCTAGTCAATAGTTAAAACATTATTCCCTAAAGTTAAGAAACGGTCTATGTGCCATACAGTATGACAACCACTTGCCACACATGCCTGTTTAAATTTAAATTAAGTAAAACTAAATTTAAACCAAGTTAAAAATTCACTTTCTCAATCACATTTAAAGTGCTAATAGCTACATGTGGCTAATACCATATTGAACAGAGGAGTATAAGACATTTTTATCATTGTGGAAAATTCTATTGAACAGTGCTAGTGTATGTTTGAAATACATTCTCCTTGAAGCTGTTGAATCAAAGAACCGTAGGACCACATAATAAAAAGGCACAAGAACATTATAGATGAAAGTATTCTAAATTAATTCATTCATTTGTTCTGCATGGATTTAACAATTATGTATTAAGTGCCTAATATATGTCAGGCATTGCACTGGTAGTAGGAGACATAATTAGCAAAACAGATTCAATTCCTGACCTCATTCATCTCACAGACAATAAAATATGTAATTTCAACAGAACGCGATTATTTACTGTCACCTCTAATTTTGTTGCAATCACAACAACAAAGGGCAGCTCTCTGACATTTACATGTGAGAAGGGGAGCAGACACTTTTGTCTCCTGAGAGGTTACAATCTTTCTGAGTCACATAAAAACCCCTACTAACTAAAGAGAACTTTTCTTCTAGACATTTCTGTAGGTTATTGAGGTTTGAGCTTAAGAACATGAGTTTAGGTCTATTTACTGCACACAGATTCAAATACGAGTCTTTCTGACATGGGTACATTTTGTAATCTGTAATAATAGGTAACCTCAGAGTCTCTTAGGCAGGCTTTATGATCGCATCAAAGCTATGTGTCTAGGGGTCTAAGCCAGCACTGAAAATATCAAAAAAGGAGCCTGAAAATCAGCTTCAGTTAGGTTGGTTCAAGTCATCCTACAGATGACTACAGATATCTATTCAAACCGAACATTACTCAGAGGAGTGAGCACTAGTTCTAACCCACAACTTTGGTGGTTAGTGGGCTGGATCTTGATCACTCCCTCCTGGCATTGTTTGAAGATCTAACTCCCACAGAGGATTCAAGAGAAAGATAAAAAAAAAAAAAAAAATACCCATATAAGAACAAAAGTTTATCTGCCAAGATTCTTTTTTTTTTATTTTATTCTTATGTTAATCCCCATACATTACATCATTAGTTTTAGATGAAGTGTTCCATGATTCATTGTTTGTGCATAACACCCAGTGCTCCATGCAGAATGTGCCCTCCTCAATACCCACCACCAGGCTAACCCATCCTCCCACCCCCCTCCCCTCTAGAACCCTCAGTTTGTTTTTCAGAGTCTATCGTCTCTCATGGTTCCTCTACCCCTCCGATTTCCCCCGCTTCATTCTTCCCCTCCCGCTACCTTCTTCTTCTTCTTCTTTTTTTTTTTTCTTAACATATATTGCATTATTTGTTTCAGAGGTACAGATCTGAGATTCAACAGTCTTGCACAATTCACAGCACTTACCAGAGCACACACCCTCCCCAGTGTCCATCACCCAGTCACCCCATCCCTCCCACCCCACCCCCCACTCCAACAACACTCAGTTTGTTTCCTGCGATTAAGAATTCCTCATATCAGTGAGATCATATGATACATGTCTTTCTCTGTTTGACTTATTTCGCTCAACATAATACCCTCCAGTTCCATCCACGTCGTTGCAAATGGCAAGATCCCATTCCTTTTGATGGCTGCATAATATTCCACTGTATATATATACACCACATCTTCTTTATCCATTCATCTGTCGATGGACATCTTGGCTCTTTCCACAGTTTGGCTATTGTGGACATTGCTGCTATAAACATCGGAGTGCACGTAGCCCTTCGGATCCCTACTTTTGTATCTTTGGGGTAAATACCCAGTAGATCTGCCAAGATTCTTAATGTTACTTCAAAATTCTCCCTCCTTAAGAAAATACAAATTCTTCCTGCAGAGGAACAATGGGCATATACTGAACGAAAGCAATAACCTCAAATTCTAGAATAAAATATTTCCAGAAGCAAGTCTTCCATGGACTAAATGTGTGTGTGTGTGTGTGTGTGTGTTTATGTTTGGGCAAAGTTGACTTGATTTTCTTTAAAATAAAAATAACTTGAATGTCTTTAAGCATGACATTGTCCAGTTAACTATTGCACCCTATCAACTTTAAGATGACCCACCTTGTACACAGATGTAACCTACACAGTCTCTTTAGTCTATGAAATTCTTAATTGCCCATGATCTACTTGTTATCTTTTTTCCTTGCTGTGGAATATTCAACGTTTTCAACATGGACTGGACAAAAGAGAAAGGGAGCTTTCCTTTATAGATCATAAGAGACCACATATATCGTGTTCACCATTTTCCCCTGATGACTAGCATAATGCATCACAAAGTAAGTATTTGTTACATCAGTAAGTACAGAATGAATGAATACATGAATGGTTAACAGCAGTCATTGCATTTTAGACACTTGTCATTATTAAGCCTTAATTATTTTATTTTTTCTTTTTTCTTTTAAGATTTTTTAAAAATTTATTTATTTATTTATTTAACAGAGAGAGAAAGAGCACAAGCAGGGGGAGCAGCAGGAAGAGGGAGAAGGAGAAGCAGGCTCCCCACCAAGCAGGGAGCCCAATGCAGGGCTCCATCCCAGGACCCTGGTATCATGACTTGAGTCAAAGGCAGACGCCTAGGGGCGCCTGGGTGGCTCAGTTGGTTAAGCGACTGCCTTCGGCTCAGGTCATGATCCTGGAGTCCCAGGATCGAGTCCCACATTGGGGTCCCTGCTCGGCAGGGAGTCTGCTTCTCCCTCTGACCCTCCTCCCTCTCATGCTCTCTGTCTCTCATTCTCTCTCTCTCAAATAAATAAATAAAATCTTAAAAAAAAAAAAAGGCAGACGCCTAACCGACTGAGCCACCCAAGCACCCCTATTTTATTATTCTTTCAAACACTGTGGATATGAGGGAATTTAAAGTTTAGAAGGTAAAACTTGTGGCCTTCCTCATGCAAACCAATCTGCATATCTTACCTCCCTGGAGCTGGATACAAGGAGACCTCTGAGTTCTGGAAAGTCAGGGGAATGGATAAGGTATGAGAGATGTGGGCCAGGACAGCAGGATCAAGCAAGTTGTACCAAGTGAAGCCTGGTTTCCAGCAGCAGCATGGTATCGAATTTTAAGTTGTTCATACTTTGAATGGTATCACCTCTTTTGAGTTACACTTAAAAAGGGAATCTAACTGGGATTTGTTAAAAGTGTTTTATTTTGCTTCCTATATCTCACTGGGCATTTCATTAGGGTTTTACTTCTGTTCTAAAAAGAAAAAAGAAAGAAAGAAAGAAAGAAAAGCCTTTAAAAAACAGAGGAGTCTGAACATCTACCTATTAGATGCAAAGCTTTGGATTGTGATTCTTTGGCCTAACTCTACTTTTCTACTCTGACAACTGAATAGGCTAAAAATGCACACACAATTAGAAGGTCAAGTAAAGAATATATGTATGTGTGTGTGAGTGTGCGTAACACACACACATTGTAAAGAGTACTGCAAATCTTCACATTTTCTAAGCAGAAAGATGTCCTGTGATCACAGTCATTATAATGTCTACTCTACTGAGGAGTCACAAAAATTATCAAAATATTGCTTCCAAATGTTAGCTATCAATCTTCCCTCTTCCGTGAAATAGCACCAAAAGAAGCATTTTCTGCCTATTGTATTTGTTCTGTCCCCATACCTCTCTCTTTTCATACTCCTGACTGGGCAGTTGTCCAAAGTCACAATGAGCACAGGAGAATATGATCAGAAAGTACTGTATAATTCTTATAATTCTTTAATCACTACACCTTGACACAGTTTCATAATTTAAATTTGGGCATTTTGATTTAACCTGATCATAAACAGAAAAAGAACTGGGTCTGCTCTGTAATTAATCATTTCTGCATTACATTTCCACAAAACAATATAAGAAACAAAGGAACAGGAACCATTCTAACCCAGACCTTGATGTGCAAATAATTTGCCTGACTTGGCTTTTGTCATTGTAGAGGACAGAGGCCCTGACTAAGGCTTATTAATATACGCTCTCTAGACAGACACAGAACATTATAAGTCCTACCCATCCTGAAGCCCCAGGATATTCGCAGAGCATGCCTCACTCTTCTGCTCCTTCCTTTTCCCTACAGCTTCCTCTGCATAAACATTCTTTGTACAAAAATGCTGGTTCTGATCTTCCTACTTTTAAATACCATAGAGTGCCTAAGGCTTGAAAACTACATGTTTCTTTGCTCTTGGTTCAATATGCTCAGTGGGAGAAATTTGTCATCGGAGTTGTTGCTGTTGGAGAAATATAGAAATCTCCTTTCCCCTCAGTCCCCAAAGCATCTGTTGCCTGGACTTCTGTTTGTATTAATGAAATATGCCATCTGCATTGTGTAGGCTTTTACATTTCAGTAGGAAGCAAAGAGGGGAATCCCAAAGAGGAATCCATTAGCCATAAAATAACCCCTTTGTGCTCCTTCGTGCATGACTCAAAGACCAAATGCTCCTGACCACCTGTGACCACTGCCATGGGCACCATTTTAAAGCAGGGCAAACTCAAGTTCTAAACAGGCCATCGCTTCATTGTGAATTGACTCACGGTCCACTCCTCTATATGGAAAAAAAAAAAAATCCAGATATAGTTTTCCCTCTGCCTTAATGAATGGTGGCTTAGTCAGATCCCTTTTAGATACAAATGACAGAAACCCAACTCTATCAAGCTTCAACAACAACGAAGATACACTGTCCATGCATCTGAGAAGTTTAAGGAGGGAATCCTCACGTTTGACTGGTCCAGGTGCTCAAATATTCTCCGGAAACAGCCTCCCCCACCTGTTAGCTCAGCTTTCCTTGCTGTCGGATTTTACTCAAGTAAATTCTCATCAGGATGCCATCCTTTTATCCTGAGTTAATATCTGACCTGCTTACAGCCCTATTATTCATTAGTTCCAGGAAAAATCTAGAAATTGAGTTTCTTTGGCTTGAAAGGTTTGGGATTGAAAGGTTCTGGTCACCTTCCTTCTTTTGAGCCAGTGTTTCTGGCCAAGAGGGATGCTATACCCTCACGGACAGATCAGAGTCATGTTTCCCTCAGGATCTGGAATGTGGGATCTACTCTACTGGAACCACATGGACTGAGAGTAGGGAAGCAGGAAGGACTATCAGTGTGACATTCCCAGTAGAAATCATGTTTAAACAGACCAAAAGCAAAGGTGTCTACTCCAGAAAGAGAAGCCCAAAAAACATTCTAGGACTTGGCATTTTGGATAATTATTTAACCTCATCTGATCATAGTATTGGCAGAGTTCCTTTCCTTTGTTCACCCCCCACCCCACCCCTTCACCAAACCCCCTAAAGAATGTAGAGAAATTCCTTTGGGATACAGTCATATTAATTTCCTTTTAAAGAGTCACATCTGGGTCTAGGTTTTAAGAAAGGGCATGTCAGGAGTTAGTGGTCAGACCTAAGAAACAGGGAGCTGGCAAGTATGAAACAACCTCAACTTTATGTGGAAGATAGAATCAGAAAGGGCAGAACTTGAAGAGCCAAGGATGACCTGAATGCCAGTGGTGTATCCAAAAGAACCAACCTGGGAAAGAAATGCTGGACAGAAAGCTCAATTTTATTTCTCAATAATCAACATATATTTTGAAAGTATAATAATACTAATACTAGCAATCAAACTGTTAACATGTATTGAGTGAAAACTATGGATCAATCACTGGGCTTAGCATACCTAGCCTTATGAGGAATCAAATTGTGGGGGCAAACATAACAGTGGCTCAAATTAACTACCTGAAGACTCCAGGAAGTATAAAGACAGAAGGTGGTATGTCAGTTAAGATCTGAAGGACACTGTAAAAGGCAGAGAGAGAGGGAGATTGATCTAGAAAGTGAACACAATATATACAAAGCCCTTGTGATAGGTCAGAGAATGCAGAGATCAGGAAGGAAAGAGTACTTCTTCATGGCTAACACATCACATGAAAAGGGCAAGAGGAGGGGAGAAAAAGAGTAGAAGATGTCCAGAAGGTTAGAAGGGCAAAAAAACATTAAAAAGCTGCACTGGATTTGGACTTCTTTGGCCCCGAGGACTGATCAAAGCAAGAAATGGATATGCCTCTGCTGTTGGATGCAGATAATGAGAAGTTAGGATTAGTATCTCCTCACCAAATACGCTCTCCTATTACTGTGTACATTCAGATGATATAAAGGAGACTCACTCCTAGGACAGCCTTATGCTGGACAAATTCAAACGTCACTCCACATTTGATAAGAGCAAGAGGCTTTTCCCTGACAGTAATTATGCAATAGGTCAATCCAGCTACACAATGAGCCCCTAATCTTGGTACTTCCCAAATCAAGCACAGTTCCCAGCATATCACAAGCTCAGTATTTGTCAAATGAGTACTATGGACAGATGAGTACAAAATGTCTTTTACTGGAATCAAGCCAAATCTGAGAACTACCTATTTACTCTGTACTTACTTAGCTAGCAAAAAAGTGCCACTCTTCTACCAGCCAGCCATCTAAATATTGAATGCATTATAAGACAAAGCTGTTATAGCTCTTAAAGGAAATGGCTCCTGCAGAGTTCTGAAGAAAAGTCACACCTAGCTTGCAGTATCTGGAGTAAGAAAGACTCTGGGGCACCTGGGTGGCTCAGTTGGTTAAGCATCCAACTCTTGATTTCAGCTCAGGTCATGATCTCGGGATCCTGGGATCCAGCCCCATATCGGGCTCCACACTGAGCAAGGAGTCTGCTTGGGATTCTTTCCCTTCCTCTCCCTCTGCCCCTCCCCCCCCAAAAATAAATAAATAAATCTCTAAAAAAGGAGTAAGATTCCTCTCCTTAACCACAATTTTTTAATCAAATGAACATTGTTAATCTTATAAATACATGTGTATATTTTTTGCTTTAGCTACTAGAAAGTTTATAGTGAATGTGGAGAATAATCCATCAGTTGAAGAGAACTGTATCATATACAAATGCCCATGACAGATTTATTCTAGTACTTTATCATTTTCCTCCACTGACTTACTTAACATCCAAGGTCCTTTGATTTAAAAATTATCCCTATCTTATTCCATAAGATCATAAGGAACTTGATAAAAATTTATATAATTTACAAGGATAAACAGATCAATGGGTGACTACACAGGTGAATCGATAGCTAGGTACACAACACCTATCAAGTAAGGTTGTTATGCCCTTGTCCACTTCCTTTTAGTTTTTCAGGATATCTGCAATACTAATAACATTTTTCTCTTGAAATAATAACTACTGAGTACATCAGCATCTTGATTGTTTCTAGGCACCTAAAGACGTATGACCAGATGTGAGCAATGGGTAGTGATAAGAAGTGACATATACAGCTTCCAGATCAGAACACGTAATTATAATGTAAGATCCTCCGTGGCTTTCTTCCCTAGCCTCAAAACTAGCAAAGTTACAGGTGGTGAACTCCTCAATATCTTGGTCCCTGAACAATAGTTACACAGAGCACAGCCCCCAAATGACTTACTCTTGTCACATAATATAAATAAGATACAAACATTCCCTGTTTAAAGCTTCTGATAATTCAGAGTTGCTTATTACTGCAGCATCAGCTAATCTGTCCTGCTACATACCCTAATGAAATGCAGCATACAGCCAGTAAAATGAAAGCAGTAGACAATCCTACAAAGGAGCCAAATCTTTCAGTTCAGGAAGTAAAAGAAGAAGGTAAAAATAGCAAAGCTTTACTGTGGATTTTGATATATGCTTTCAAAATTGTGCAAAAGAATTAGGAAGAGTTCAGAGATTACTAGGATGGACACAGATACAACAAACAAATATGAGAGGTGCTGTTATTGTTTACCTGCAGATTCTTGTTGCTTTGTACTCAGCTGAGGTATATGGCTGGTTTTAGAGAAAGAATATGGTTTATATAAGGTTTGTATTTGAATGGTCCCTAGCAGAAATCCAATTAAACCTGTTAAGAGAATTACAAAGCAGAAATACCTTACTATGTTTCAGGCCTTGAGAAAGTTACCTGCCTTGCATGGCCTTGATTTCTGTGTTATTAGTAAAATGGAGAGAGTATTCTCCCTGCTTTACAGCATTGTTGAGACAATCAAATAGTCAAAATAAGTCCTTGGCCAAAAAACAAAACAAAATAAAACCTCAAGAATCGTTAGAAGCCTCTTCAAACTTCTCGTTTTACATATGAAATGTCCTATGTCCAGAGAGGTTAACCTAGTTGTCCACAACCCAGAATTGGTCAGTAGAGCTAAGAAAAAAGTCTTATGATTCCTCATAGGTGCTGGGTACTTTTCATATTTCCTAAGGACCAAATAAGTCGATCTGTTACAAATTAAGTCAGATTAATTTTCAGATAGGTAATATGTGTATTGATCATCAAGACAATGCAGTTGTAGAAAATGAAGGAATCTGGGGAGTATCTGTGCATAGAGTTATCCATTGAGATCCAAGACCTATCACAACTATTCCCAAACCTGCCCCTCAGTAGAGCTTTTTATGGTCTCTTCCAGTTCATTCTACCTACCTTTTCAGAGCACAAAGCACATGCCATCTGGGAGAAATACCAGGATTCTAATCATGGCCTGCTTTGTAACCTATCTCTCCTTATTATCACTGTTATTAATTCCACTTCATATTGGCACTAACCTTCACAAGTGAATATATTTCGTGTCAGAAATAAATAAGTAGTCAAACCCTTTGACGGTAGGTATTAGATGTTGAGTACCTTGCATCATTGTGTATCATAAAACACATCACATATTGGCAGGTCATAAGGTATTTCTTACAGTGTTATACACATAGAAGGCATTTGGTTTATATTTTCTTAGTGAATAAATAAATGTATGAATAAAGAAACAAACTAATAAAAGAAACTTACCTGGGAATAACCAAGTGCCTGGGAGAGATGATTGTATAGTACTATATTATTCTGTTCTCTGATGGTAAGAGGTCTGGTTTAGACTGGCAGATTCAAAATAAGTAAGAGGCCATTCAGACGAAGCAAATCACAACAGTGATACTTATTAGTTTATAGAAAAAGACCAAAGACTTATAACGTGGGTCACTTGAAATAGGGATAAAGCAAAGACCCAGCAAATTCACAGCAGTAAGCAATCGCATAATGCAAAGGATAGCCTAATAGATCTTTTCCACCTGTTATTTCTCTAAGGGAGGATTCTTTCCATGAAACCAGAGATGACTAACTTGAGAGGCAAAGCACGATTGCCTAAACCAGCCATGCATCACTGGCACCAAATTGCTACAACTGAAAATGTGAAAAGCAGGCTAACCCCATTCAAGAAAACCCATTTAATTTCCATAGAACATCCCTTCTTGTAACATGCTCCTTGTAGGGAAGACCACCTTGAGAAAATCCCTAGGTTCCATATTTCAAGGCTCCAGTGAAAAAAAAAACAGCAAGCATTGATTTAGGAGAAGCAGAGGAACCCTGGCTGATGAGAGCTTTGCCTCAGGTCTGTATGAAGAAATGAACAGGATGAAGAGCAAAATAACCAGCACTTTGAACAATGAAGTTCAAATTAGAAGGTAATGTGGCACAGTGCAATTCACAAATGTCTTCGAAGCCAGAGTATTTAAATTTATAATGCACCACTTACTGAGTGCATGTGTCATCTCAGACAGGTTACTTCATTTTCCTGAGCTTCATTTTCCCTTATAAACTGGAGGCAGTTTCTCAGAATTGCCATGGGATGACATGAGGTCATTCCTAAGTGTGTCTGGCATATAGGAGGAGTTTGTAAAATATGATTCCTTTCTGGCTCTCCTCAGAGACATTCTTGATTCAACGAACATGTGTGGCATGTTGAGATGATCCACAAAAGGCACAGATTAAAGTGGGGCAGGAGTTCAGAGCTGAGCTGACCACAAGAACATAAGTATTCTCCCTGCTCTCCATGAATTAGGCTTTCATAGGGCAAAATCCAAACAATGATGGGTTTGGGCCAATGCAATCTTATTTTTCAGGTGTTTCAAGAAAATCACAGCAGAGGAGGCTAGATGATGGCTGTCATCACCATATTGTGAAATATATTAGTAGTAAAGTGGCTGTGATTTAACCACATTCTAAAATGCCATCCTATAGTAAAAATCGCATGGTATTCTGTAGGTAACATCATGGCAAATGCCCATGAAATACCATTTAGAGAAGAAAGAAAACTGTATAGCTGTATACACAGGATGAAGCCAGTTATTTAAAAACAACAAAAAAAATGCATTTTCTTTCCCTGTATATGCATCTCCATACACAACAAATATGAACCATCTGAAAATAATACGTAGCAGTCCCCTTTGGCAAAAGAACTATGGTTTGGGCACAGACCAGAGAAAACCAATATTTTTATCAATTTTTTTTTATCTTTTACAGCAAAAATTTTCTCATGCATTATTTTTATAACAGGAAAAGGAGATAAGGAAATGAAGGCAAGCACGTGTACATGCAGACGTCGGCACGGGGCACATGCCAAGTGCAGGAGAGCAACAGAAGGATGCCTCCATGAATGTAGACGGTGCTGGTCTGCACACACTGCCAGGATGGGCAAGGGCTGCGGAGCCTGTATCTGGCCTCCTCTGCTCCAGAGGGCACAAAGAGGTCATCTCATAGGGGAAAATATCCTTTCAAATTATAGCCTTATTTCCATCTCTCTGTTCTCGCCCCTAAGCCTTTCCTGACCGTGGTCAATCTTGATATTTCTTCCATGGTTTTTGTTTTTTGTTTTTTTGTTTTTTTTTCATCTTCAAGTAAAACCATCAGAGGTCTGTTTTTCATTTTCTTCCTTTTTTTTTTCCCCATTCAGAATGAGAACTGCTGAGCAGAAAGTAGCAGGAGTTCTGCTCTAATGTCAGGGTTCTGCTTCCCTGATCACTAAACCAGGAAAGGTGAGGAAGAAGCTACTCAAATTAATTATAGATAAAAATAGGACATTTGACTCCGTGTGTGTGCGTGTGTGTCAGAGAGAGAGAGAGAGAGAGAGAGTCTGAAGAAGGAAAGAACACAAAACCCTAATCTTAAATGATTCATAAATGAATAGCTGTAGGTTCTGTTACTTTTTTATTGAACAAAAGTATTGATACCAATACTGATGGCAAAACAACATGATGCAGCTTCAGGAAAACCTCAGCGTCTAAATGTCTATCATCTCCTTACAGGCTAAAAACAAAGAGAGGAAAAACATCCCATCTCATGGTCCAAAGTGAGGCACCAATTTAGCACTTGTCTTGCAGCCTGAATTTGCAGCTGGGCATAAGCTATGAATTGGACGTGAAGGGAAGCAGGAGAGGAGACTCAAGTTGGGATAATGCTCAGCAAATCCTCTGTGTTGTTGATGTCATTCTAGACATTGTTGGAGATGCAGAGACAATATCAGTCATTTTGACAAGCCCTTTCTGTTCATTGTTACTGCTTTCCCTCCTATTCAAGATGAGAAAATACATTGCTTCACCTCCACAACTTCCCCTCTCATTTTCACTTTTCTCTAACTTCTAAAAATTATGGAGGAGAAACAAACTGGCCAAAAAAAAAAAAGTAGGAAAACAAGCAAACAAACTGAATGAGGCCCAAAGCATTCGCTTAAAGAGCCAAAGCAATTTCCAACTGAGAAGTGGGTGCATGGTGAAAGATTCTAAATGAAGTTGCATCTCCTCACTAAAAAGTGAAATAATTGGTCCTTACATTCACAGTTTTCCCACAAATGATGCCGAGTGCTTAGAACAGATGAAATAATGTGCATATGGTCATGAAGCAATATGGTAGACAACCATACTATTCAATAACCAGTAAAAAAGAACTTAAAATGGACTGGAACTATGTGAATGTTAATTCTTGAAAGTAGGTTCAACTAGAGAATCTTAAAATGAATGGATGAAAAGTCACAAGGCAGGACACTTTGAGAGCAAGGAATATAAAATACATTCTAAACATTTTTATACCCCAGCAATTAGCCAAGAACCTAGCACATGAGGCACACTCAATAAATACAATGTGTCACAAATTAATGCCAATATTACAAACAAGATTAAAGTCTGTCAAGAGTTAAAGATGATATTATCGCTGGATAATTTTTGGAATGTTTAACTCAAAATGTGACAACCTTCTTTTACCCATAAGATAGAGCTTAATGTTTAAATTCAGGTGCCGTGGAGAAGGCAGATAAGAGTTAAAATCTGTGATTTACCATTTTACGAGCTGGGTGACTTGAGCACATTACCCTTTCAAAGATTCAGTTTCCTCCTCTGCAAAATGGACACGGCACTGAAACCCACGGAGTGAGGGTTAAATAATAAAATGCATGAAAACTCCTTTATACCATGCCTCTCAGTGTCCGTGTGCTTATGAAATACATGTTGTCATTGTTCTTGTCGAGCACGGCCATCTCCAAAAGAGAGGAGATGTGTGCAGTGGTCTCAATAAGCATGGTGTGTTCCAACCAAGAGTTCCCAGTTCTGACCCCTGTCTGCAGTGGAGACAAGCCTCTATTAAATGCACCTAAGTCCTACTCCCTCTGCGAGTCTGATTCCAATGCTGGATCAGGCATGCAGTGGGAAACCTGCCAAACAGCTGACAGGAAACAATCAAGGATGGGCAGTTTTGAAATGTATGTTTTTCTCCCAAACTGGTGACGTCTTAAGCTAGCTCTGAAGTGTTCATAAATGAGTACAGAAAACTGAAAAGAAAAGAAGCATATCATTAGTAATGTCTACTCTCCCCTGTCTACATTTTCTTGGGAACTGGTAGCTAGTCTGATGTTAGCACTGGTATAGTTACCCGTGGTGGGAAGTTCAAAACAAACAAAAGGTAATCCAATCTAAGAGTCAGTGATCCATCAACTTGCAAAGTTATGCCAGAGCAAAACTAAAAAAAAAAAAAGGAAAGGAAGGAAAACATCCAAACCTGATAAATAACCAGCCAGTGTGTATAAAATGTGTAAGTTTCTGTTTATGAAACTCAGAGAGCAGACAGCAGTTCTCCAACCTGATCACGGGAACTGTCAGCCTTTTGGTCAGCTAAATGCAACAGCTGAGAACTGAATTCTCTTTTACTGCCCACTGTTCCCAGCTTTCTCAAAACAAAAATGCCCATTTTCATTATTTCCAGAAAGGTCTGGAAGGTTTGTCAATTTGCTCAGCCAGAAATTTGCAAGGATTATAGTGATATTTGGCCATCTCAACATGAAAATTGCTTTGGCTGTGCCACTGGAAGTTAGGACCAACTTACAGCATCCACCCTTGCTGTGCCTGCTCTCACTAGAAGGGCTTCCTTAGAAATGTCAGATCAGAAGAACTTGCCTCTCTAGATCTCCCTCTTACCAATTACACAAACCTCCAATACTGAGCTTCATTCAAGCTCCCTAGATCAGCCTGATTGATATTACATTGGTATGTAATATCAATCATGAATAACTAACCAAAATAAATCCATTCACCCAAAGTCCTGAGTATCACAATACAATTAAAATCAAGCTAGATTCCCTCCAAAAGTAATAATTAAGGGACCTACAGACAAACACAATGACAAAAAATTCAATATAAAAATTGTCATTATGGGAAAATCTACTGATTTTTGTGTGTTTTGTTTGTTTGCTTGCTTTGGTCTTTCCTGGTGTTTGCAGAACAATTTCACAAACAGAGCTGCTAGAAGGATCCAAAGAAATTACAGAACATCTTCTCAAATTTATGGAAGGAAAAAAAAAAAAAAAACAACACAGGTGTTCTCAAATACTAAGCACTTTTCCCACCACTGAACATTAATGAAACTGGACCAAAAATTCAGCATTCTTTGGAGGTAATTTTCTCCCTTTACCAACAAACACTGCAATTTGTTCGTTTCTTAGAAATTGCTAGTGGGGGCGCCTGGGTGGCTCAGTTAGTTAAGCGACTGCCTTCGGCTCAGGTCATGATCCCAGGGTCCTGGGATCGAGCCCCACATCAGGCTCCTTGCTCTGCAGGGAGCCTGCTTCTCCCTATCCCTCTGCCTGCTATTCCACCTGCTGTGCTCTCTCTCTCTCTCTCTTTCTCTCTCTCTCTATCAAATAAATAAAATCGTGAAGGAAAAAGAAAGAAAGAAAGAAAGAAAGAAAGAAAGAAAGAAAGAAAGAAA
>NW_023270265.1:32148845-32283996 GCF_011800145.1 Mirounga leonina
AAAGAAAGAAAGAAAGAAAGAAAGAAAGAAAGAAAGAAAGAAAGAAAGAAATAAAGAAAGAAAAATTGCTAGTGAGCTATACACAAATGTGCCCTACACAAGAGTCAGGAAGTTTCATTCAGTCCCTTAGTCCCAAGAAGCAGTATCTCAAACCCTGGCAATATCTTCCCATCTGCACTGGAAACAAAGCAAGGGAGGGGATATAGATACTTCACTGCACACCTATCTTCGTGGTGGTGGCTACAGCATCTTTCTATACAGAAGAAATGGCTTAATGTGTTTGGATATGGGCTAAATCTCTGAAAATCTGGCAATGGGCACAGCATGGGAAGCCTGGGAAGCTAATAATAATGGTGATAAGAGGGGAAATAAGCTTCAAGCTAACTTGAAAATCAGTATTTCTTGGTCATAACAGGAAAGCTAATTCAGTGCCTAAGACATCTGGTCGCTTGTGTCTTAATTGAATCACTCAGTTGTGTGTTTCTTTTTTTTCTCCTCTGCCCTAATAACTGAAGTTTAATGGGATTTTAACATTTCCAGCAAGGTGGCACATATCCCCAGCTCTCACAGAAAGGTAATTGACCAAGATTGTATTAAACCATCATTATGGGAAATGCTTCAGGTCCCAGAAGAAATGCAACCAATGCTTCTAAATTGGAATGTTCTTCCTTCCTTTGTCCCTAAGGTGATTTGCCAATAAACTAACATGTCAGCAAACGTCTGTAACACATGATTAAACATGATGCAATCTGATTAAATACCTATTTAAGGTCACATTTATCTCTGCTTGACTTTATTATCTCCTCTTTGACCTTCTTGTCCCTTTTCTTTCCTTCTTGTCTATGTCACTGTTTTGGAAGAGTCTCTTGAGTCATATCATATTCCTTCATTTTAAGCTCACTTTAAGCCTGACCTCTTCCAAGGAAACCAATGATCACCTCACCCTGTCTAAAACAAAATAAACAAAACAAACAAACAAACAACCCTCCAATGCCTGCTTCTAAATTTAAAAACTGCAATTAAATAAAACACTTAGGTCATCAGCCTAGAAGAAGCTGACATCCTAGGACTTCGAGGACACATGGTCAGCATCTTTGAAAATTTCCCTGTACCACTCAGAATACTATGGTTCATAAACAAGAAAAATCTTAGACAGACAGGTTTCCACTTTACTAAAATCCTTGGATTCTAGATTATAATAAAATTTTAATGAGAAACAAAAACAATCTGACCACCTGTGACTTTTAAGGGAGAAGAACCCCCGTGATCTTTTGAATTCCACTAATTTGATTTAAACCATGTTCAGCCTCTGGGATGAAGTCAGAAATCTTCCTTAGGACCTTTTCCCTGCACATGTGTGGAGTGCCTGTGTCCATGTCTGTAGCCTCATTATGAAACACCAACGAGAGGGGACACAACGTTTCTGCTCATCACCGGGGCACTTATTTTGATGGATGGGAATTTAATCTCCTCTAATTGTGGGCATTTCCCTGTATCCCAGTTATGAGAGAGGATCTGTGACCTCAAGATAATTGTATTAATGAATCAACTCCAAGTAGAAGGGACACAGTTTGTCCATGACAGAAGAAGGAGTCTAAAAGATTTGTTAGGAACTAATGAGCAAACTGGGAGAATACTTATAAGCACTCTGCTTGCCATAAATAGCAACAGTGAGGGGACACATACAACTTAGCACCATGGGCAAGTAGCCTTTCCTTCCCCCACCCGTTCATTTGAGCCCAGCAGTGGTTACCATGATTTACAGATCTTTGGTGGCTTCGGCAGCAAATGAGATGCCAACCTCAATCCTGTTCATGACAGGCTGATTATTCAGAGGAGATATGTAATTGCAAAAAATGCCCATGGTACATTGGCTCTTCAAGAAAGCTTGCTGATAATGAGCCAGGTCTTGCCAGGTAAGAGAAATTAACTGGTCCAGGATTCTATGCTGCCACTTAGGGTATTTCTTTTCCTTACGTGTCTTGGACCAATGAATGCACTTTCCCTGTACACAGCTCCTTCTGCTTTCAGGGCTATGCCTC
This sequence comes from Mirounga leonina, assembly GCF_011800145.1. Lineage (NCBI taxonomy): Eukaryota > Metazoa > Chordata > Mammalia > Carnivora > Phocidae > Mirounga > Mirounga leonina. The sequence goes on from NW_023270265.1 coordinate 32,150,888, forward strand.
AAATTCCTCTAATTCGAGGATGTATCTGCTTGACCCTGCATAGGTTTGGACCCCACCAGTACTTAGATTTTCTTAGAAGACATGTTGTTTGTAGGCACTTTTATGTAATCGGTATGTCTTTTAGTTCATTTTCTTAAATGTCCGTGTGTCCGTGTGGGTGTCTTTCCCACATGGCATAACTTGGCCTACCATCTGTTTAGTTCTCAAGGTGGTAGAAAGATGGAATCATTTTCCTGAAGACAGCAGAGAAACTTAAACAATCTCTGATCATGTCTTCTGTATGGACCCCAGGCCTTTCTGATTCTCTGTCACTTCACTTGTGCTTCATTCCTGTGTGGGGCAATTTCCCCTCTGCCCTTATGCTCGAATTCTGCCTTTCCATATGATTTGGTTCAAAGCCATGACATCTTGCTTGATTTCTTCCAACTGGTAGGTTGGACCTACTTCCTCCTCTGGATCTGATGGCACACTGTCTTGTATAACAGGGGGTTGGGCAAACATGGCAATCAAGACTGGTTTTGGAGTCAGGCACACCTGGGTTTAAATTGTGCCTCTCTCATATGATTACCAGTTGTGTGACCTTGGGCCAAAAACTTTCCATCTTGGAACCTTTTCTCACTGGAAAATGGGGACACTAAGAGTGTCTTCAGCTATTTCAAAGACTGAATAAAAGTAGTTCTGCAAAACAGCTAGGAAAGTGACTACAACTCAGGAGGTTCTCAAAACATGTTACTTTACTTACTGTCGATGTTTCTACTAGATTGTAAGCTCTTCAGGGTAAGCGGAAAGTCTTACAAATCTTCAAAAATTCCACAACACCTGCATTTTTGCTCAGGGGTGTTAATTCCTTCTTCCAGATAAAGATAAACTTAGCTTAGGGGCACCTGGGTGGTGCAGTCAGTTAAGCCTCTGACTCTTGGCTTCGACTCAGGTCAAGATCTCAGGGCTGTAAGATCATCGAGCCCCACATCAGGCTCCATGCTCAGTGGGGAGTCTGCTTGAGGTTCTCTCTCCCTCTCACAATGCCCCCCCCCCCTTATCTCTCTCTGTCTCAAATAAATAAATCTAAAAAAAAAAAAGATAAACTAGCTTAAAGCATGCCCTACATGAAGAAGAATTTACACAAAAGCAACAGGAACCTCAGTTATCCTCTGGGAGAGCAGGATCCAGGGCTGAGACTAGGCTCCATTCTCCCTTCACATTTAGGAAAGCCTGCCTAAAGCAAGAGTGAACTTTCACTGGCAGGGAAGAGGCAAATGGGCAGTGTAGTTAAGAATCATCAGGCCTGTACACAGAGATAGAGTGGTTGGCTCTATCTCTACCATCTACCAGTTGTTTGGCTTTGGACAAGTGTCTGAAGCTTACTGAGCCTCAGTATTCTCTTCTGCAAAATGGAAGTCACAAGGATGCTTTTGAGGATTAAATCTAATGACAAAATCCATATAATGTGCTTAGCAAAAACAAACAAGCAAAGAAACAAAAATCTTAACCACAACATAAGGGATTACTAAATAATTACCAACATTATTTTTCTAGGACACATTTTCCTAACTGGGATTTCATGAATGCCAACATCCCTTTAAAAGTTGGAGGTGGAGCACTTCCCCCAGCCTTCTCCCTCCTTCATAATGTGGATTAACATTAGTTCTCTGGCATTTTTCCTCACTGCCCTTTAGCTATCATCTCAGTATTTGATAAAGTTTCCAGAGTTTTATTCTCAGGTGTTGCCACTATTTCTAGCAACCAGGCTCTGCAGAGGAACACATTCCATTTCAAGCGTACAAACTTGTTCCTAAGATGGTTGATGAAAACCCTATCATACACATCTATAGCCCTTAAAAGCAATAAATTATTTGCAAATAAGGATGCTCTTTCCCATCACCTGTCTCTGAACACGAACTTGCAAAAACAGCAAGGCAATATCAAAAGTTTCAGTTCTGATTCAAGATGCCAAGCACAAGTCCGGCTGAGCAGGCTCCTTCAGCTGGTTACTACTGACAGCAGACTGGGTAAAATTACTCTGAAGTACCACATGCATGATAATAGCTGTCTAGATACAGCAAATAGATATAAGCAAACGAATGGTCTTGGAACTGTCTGCTGTCATTCATTTAAAAGAGGATCTCTCGGAAGCAGACTACCTTTGTCCAAAAATAAATTTAACTAGAATTTAGTTGCCGTGGGATGAAAGAACACAGAATCAATCAGTCGGGCTCACACAAGAGCTGCCATTTCCTTCAACGGCAAAAGAAATACAATGATTGGGCTCAACTGGACACTACCTTTAAAAGGAGGGAGAAAAAGTGTACAAATAACTCCTGTTATCAAAGGCTCCACACGAGCCTGAATGAAAACACAATTGCCTTTATTAGGCATTAGGGAGAAACCAGGTAGAGATGGATTAACTTATTAATTAGGAAAACGTTTCACATAAACATGATTTAGGTTTTTATATTTTATCCACTTTTCCCAACTTGCTGTTTAATTTGAAAATGGGAGTGTAGATCTGTCATCTTACATTCAAGAGGCTTCTCTGAACAAGCCCTCCAAGGGAGATCTTTAAGACCCTCTCCAGGTGCTCTTCTAATTCCCCTTTCTCACTGTCCTTAATAACCTCTCTGATGCCTTGGCTGAAATCTATTTTCTTTATTTATTTTAGTTTCCCGGTCACTAGCACTAGTACTATTGCTGAGTTCTACGTGAGAGATCATTGATCATTTTCTGAAGTTCACAAAAGCTCTGCCCTGCTCAAGTGGGAGCTCCTGTGGGTGTCAATGTCAGTTTATTTATTGGAGATGGAATTACATTGTTCTGCATTACAAAGATTCCATCCCCTATAACTACAGCAAACTCAATAATGTCTTCAGGTATGTCCAAGGTTTCTATATATTCTAGAGAAAAGACCAAGCTATCAGGGAAGAAGGGATGAGCTTCACATACAATAAAGGACTGACTAGAAGGAATCACTGTTTTAAGATCCTGAAACTGAGACTTCACTGGGAGTCAAGAGAATGCAAGTGCCCTCACTAGAACCACCAACAGTGAGAAAATCGGGAAAACCTAAGCCATTCGAGAGCCCTTAGGGGCAGAGTAAATTTTTCAAAAAAAAAAAAAAAAGGATGCTTTATCTTAAAGCTGCTTTTATCTGCAGAAGGAACAAGTTGACTATTCTAGATTTGCAGACTGCATAGCAACAAATAATCAGCATTTCCTGAAATCAAGCTTGATATTTCTAGTATCTTTAGAATGGAAAATGCAAAAAGTTCTCCAAGCAGTGACAGAGTTAAATAACTTGAAGAGGTAAATTTTATTTATTTATTTATTTATTTATTTATTTATTTATTTATTTATGAGAAGGGGAAAGAGAAAAAGGAGGGGGAGGGACAGAGGGAGAGGGAGAGAAAGAATCTTTTTTTTAAAAAAAAGATTTTATTTATTTATTTGACAGAGAGAGACACAGAGAGAGAGGGAACACAAGCAGGGGGAGTGGGAGAGGGAGAAGCAGGCTTCCCGCCGAGCAGGGAGCCCGATGTGGGGCTCGATCCCAGGACCCTGGAACCATGACCTGAGCCGAAGGCAGACGCTTAACGACTGAGCCACCCAGGCGCCCCGTGGGAGAGAAAGAATCTTAAGCAGGCTCCACGCCCAGCATGGAGCCCAACTTGGGGCTCGATCTCACAACCCTGAGATCATGACCCAAGCTGAATCACAAGTCAGTCACTTAACCAATTGAGCCAGCCAGGTGCCCCATGGTAAAATGTATTTTATTTTATTTTTTTAAATATTTTATTGATTTGAGGAGCGCCTGGGTGGCTCAGTCAGTTAAGCATCTGCCTTCAGCTTAGGTGTGCAATTGAGTGGTATTAAATGCATTCTTGATGTCATATAACCATCACCACAATCTACTTCCAGAAGGGCATTGTCATCCCAAACAAAAGCTCTAGAGCAATAAAGCAGAAACTCCCCATTTTTCCCTCCCCTAACCCCAGTGACCTCTATTTCACTTTCTGTCTCTATGATTTTGCCTATTCTAGGTACCTCATATAGGTGTAAAGGGCTAGTAGCTGAAATCACTTTTCAAGGCTTTCCTGTTGCAAACACCACACATAGCTTGCTAGACCCTGGGTACTCTCTCTTGCTCCTTACCCTACCTATTCCAATTCTGAGCTATCTTGCACACGGGCTCTTTAAGCATGGCTGTCCCCTGGTGTTGGCAGAGCCATTATTACTGGCTTGCCCCCTTCCCTGGGCCTGTTACTGAGATCATTCAGATCTCATTTCTGCCTTATGTCCTCTGCCTTATTTCTGCAATCTTCTTTCAAAAACTATTGCTGCTCATGGTCTGGCTTCAACACCTCTCTTGGATGTTATGGTATCTTAGAAAGGGTACCTCACTCTTCTATCATCTAGAATATTTCTTTAAAAAAAAAGATTTTATTTATTTATTTGACAGAGAGAGACACAGCAAGAGAGGGAACACAAGCAGGGAGAGTAGGAGTGGGAGAAGCAGGCCTCCCACCGAGCGGGAAGCCCAACGCAGGGCTTGATCCCAGGACTCTGGGATCACTACCTGAGCCGAAGGCAGATGCTTAAAGACTGAGCCACCCAGGTGCCCCTCATCTAAAATATTTCTAGGCAGAGTCTATACTATACAAAGGATACCACCATGATGATACTTTGAGACTGAGTTATCTCCCACCCATTTACAGACTGGGCAGGTGAGACAGAATCATAGATGAGAAAATCCTTCATCTTCCTTGTCCATTCCTTCCTGTCACTTGTCCCCAGCCTCTTTCCAACAAGTCTACTGTTGACCCAAAATAGAAAATTTGTTTGCTATCAATGTTTTTCTTTAAGAAGAATAAAGTAGTAAAATAAAACCTCAAAAATTAAACCTCTCAGACTCAACTGGAATTTATAAGTCTCTTCTTCCTCACATTGAAAGCCTTCCAATGCTGATCAGTCTCCCTCTCCCCCAACACCTCTCCCCCTCTTTTACTCCCCACTTCTCTCCCTCATCATCCCCAACCTTCATCCATAACACCTTACCAGGGTCAAGTTTTTGTAAACTCCAGAAAATCTCATTACTTCTTCCTATTGCCAACCCTTTCCCCATTGACGGGAAACATCTAATTTTTTGGACCCAAACACACCTATCCTAAATCATCCAGTGAGAATCTGCTGTGTTCTACAAAGCACTATTCCACTGTCTCTGTTCTCATTTCCCATGCTATATGTTCATTTCCATAAGGTAGCATTTAAGTTTTAAATCAGTTAAGATAAGTCCTTAGTTGTAGACTAAATCTCCTTCAAAACTGGAGTTATTATATATTATTTATGTTACATATCCACCATGGTGCCTAGCAATCCTAGGCAGATAGTAGACAACAAATACTTGTTGCTTGATTGATAATTCAGTCACAGCTGGGCTGAAGCTTATCTCCTTACTGTCAATGAAATAAAGGGCTTGCTAAGCAAATTAATACTGTAAACAGAGAGAATTTGGCCTACTTTAATGTGAAAATCAACACACTATTTTAAGCAGCACTTCCGAGGCTGCTTCCATTCAAAGAATCAATGGGCTGATTGTGATTATCGTCTGTTTGTTAAAGCATTAACAAGATTCACTAAGATTACGATCTTCAACAGTCTTGCTGTTACCCTAAGCGTGCAGCCACGTTTCAGCTATTATTTCTTCCCTGTCATATATTTTAAGAATAAAATCTAGAGAAATGAGTCCTTGCACAGCTTACTTTAACAACACATGCAAGCTTCTTCTTGGCTTTGAAAAAAGTCACACTTTTGGAAGAGCCTTAGAGCAGTTTTGTTTTGTTTTTCCCTTGTCAAGAATATAAGATGTCTTTAAAGGGTCCGGAAATCTAGACTGCGGGACAGACTTTGTGGGAAGAGCCCTTCAATGCAGCCCTGCCACTTTCTTCACATCCTTCTTTCCGCATCGCCTCTCTTTGACTACTCTCGGCACTTGAACAGAGCCACAACTTTTGAAAATCTCTAGTATCATGACTCCAGGAATTTGAAAACCAGGATAGGTTCGAGAATGGAATGGAAATCCTCAACGGATCCCCAGATTTCCATTCCAAGTTAAATAATTTTCTTCTCCTGTCTGTTGCTATCTCTGCAACAAACAGGAGCAACTTACCTGAGTGCTCTTCCATTTTATGTGGGAGAGCCACTGAAAGAAGCAACTATAGATTCCCACAACCTTCGCCACAAGTTGCTGAAATTTCTGGGTGAGTCACTAAGATTATTGTCCCTGTGTACCGTGCTGTTGTTGTTACTACTAAAAATAATAAAATGGTCAGAGGCATGTGGCCTCTGGGCAAAGTAACTGGCGCACTTTCACGCTAATGGGAGGGTGGTGTGGGGTGGGACACAGATGTGAGGAAGGAAGAAAGGAAATGATGTGGGTACGATTCATTTCATAAAGAAATAGCTATCATTCCACTACAATACTTTGTAACTTTTAGACTTGATGCTATTAATTCTTACAGACCAGCCTTCCCTCCCTCCATCTCTGACTAGAGTGGATCATTGAAGATTGACATGCTGTCAGTCTACTGGAGTTTCATGTTGTTAGACAAGAATGTGAGGGGTAGGGTGGAGTGGGCCATGGAAAGCTCAGCAGGGATGGTCCTTATTGTCCCATTATTATTCCCTATAGGGAGCCCTGAAGGATGTGAAGAGGAGTGACAAAATAAAATTTTTGAAAACCTAACTCTGGCTAATGGTGGCAAATTTGGAAAGAAGAAGACGTTGCTTTGGAAAACACACTCATACTACTCCACGTTTAAATATGTACAATATATCTTTGATTGAGGGTCCTATCTTATTTACTACTGTAAACCCTGTGCTGAACAGAGAGCCCAACACATTGTAGGTGCTCCCTGAATATTTGTGAAATGATTTCAAAGAGAGAAAAAAGGGGCCTTGAGAAAAAACTATTATACAATGATAGATAAGTCTTTGTTACAGTAAATTTATTCTGAAGAGAAGTCTTCAGCATCCTTTAATCATTGAATGCTTCTCCCAGGATTTACCACAATTACAAGATTCTTTATATTATTCATGTATCTTACTCTCTTTCCTGCTGGAATACAAATTCCAGAAGGCTGCAGACTATATCTACTCACCCAACTTGGCACTGAGTGCAGTGCTTTGCACATAGTAGGTACAAAATTGAATGCACTGAAGTATAACTGTGGTTTATATTCTTTTCTAATTAAGCATTGAAGAAGTAATAGTGTCATACACACAGATCAGAATTCCCTTTGACAAAGGAGAAAGATATCCAGACAGTTATGTGGCCAAACATAGCTTTAACTGTATAAAATGAACAGAAGTCACTGGACAAGTCATGCAAGGGTACTGATCAAACTAGCCTCCCCACCCAACACCTGCCAATCCATAAGAGAGCTCCTCTAGAAACTCAGAACATGCATTAGGAGTTTCCTAATGACTCCAACTATAAGTGTTTCAGATTAATACTGCATTCTCCAGAAAGCAATATATCTTCCAGTGTTCTAGAAGAGACAGAAAATTACCATGAAATGACATATATTAACACACCCAGTAGAGTACCTGGCAGGTAGGGGACCCACAACACTTGATAGTCATTGTTGCATTTGTGTTTCTTTTTCAAGTATTGTTAAAAATCACATGTCCTTTTGTAAAATGATCCCAGGTGAGTTTTAGAATCAGAAACCAAAAGATAGGTTAGATACGCTACTAAAAGCAAAAAAGAAAGAGAATACAGATATTACATATGGTTGTTATAGCAACTGAAAGTGTATCTGATCTCCTCATTGCCCCCCACCCTTTGTCACAATCCTGTTTTCAGATAAATAACCTCTGGTTTTTCTTTTAAGATATTCATCAGGACGAAAGTCAACTTTGGCCTCTGTTTAGTAGGAAAGATTCTGAAGTCCTAGAGGAAAATAGAAAAAGAAACAAAAAGGCTGAAAGGAACAGACGATTTGAGATCAAGAAGGCAGAAGCCAGAAATCTGTTTACGCAAAACTTACGGGGGCATTTTTCATTAGACTTTTCATAGGAGTGGCCGGTGAACCCATATTCAAGGAGAGTGCAAAGAATCCTGACTGGTCTTCATGCAAATGATCTGTTAAAATCTTAAAAATCAAAAGGGAATGAGAGAATAGAATACAAACAATAAATATTTGCTTTTTCTTATCCAATCTAGGGTTACACACAGCCTTTAATGAAAACAGAATGCATCAAGTCCAGATTGAGTCAAAGCTTGAAAGCAGTGCATTTCGCTAGACAAATTTGGGGCTGTGATTGCCATCATCAGGAGCATACAAAACATACTTCAGCACCAGGCTGTGTGATCATACCATTTTAGTTCTGGAGAATCACCAAGTTTTACCATCAGAGGGCAGCGTGGAGACCTCAGAGTTTGGGGTGCAGGTGAAAGAACTGAGGCTCAGAGACGGAATGTGACTTGTTCAAAGTCACAGCTGGTAAGGGAGGGTGCCCAATTCAATAACCAACACAAGATGCTGAGATATAGCAGACAGCGTTCTGCACGCCTTGTATATAATCCTGTAGTCATTATGACTGCTTTTATTATGATGTCCATGTTAGATATGAGCAAACAGAGCCATGGGACGTTAAGTTTCATGCTCAAGATGACCCAGCTACTAAAGAGGGATGTCGGGATTCAAGTCTGTGCCATCTGACCTCAGGGTTCATTTCTTTTAGCCTCTTTGCAACACTGCCTCTCCTCGGGAACTGGCTATCTGCTGAGTAAGCCACTCAGCCATTTGTCCTTGCCCTGCACCCAAATAGAAATAGCTGCGAGGTCAAGTTTCTAATAAAACACAATATTCTCTTGGCCTTTCCATACTTCCACTAACCCAGTATACACTGCCTACTTCCCTATACTCCATTGAGCGCCTCCCCTTCCTTTCTTCTCATTTGCAGAACAAATTTGGGAGAACCAATCAGTTCCATCTAACTCTATTTGGGGACAAATTCCCTTCAAATCACTGCACTAGACAGGTCTAAGACCATGGTGTAGCCACCTCTCTTGATGAAAAAACATGCCCAGTGTTCCATCCTGGAAAGTAAGTGTTCATCAACAGAAGAATCTGGGGCTTTGTGGTCTCAGGGCTCCTGTTGTCTCCCACCAGGGAACCCCTGTATTCTGTGGTTACCAGCCTAGCCCCTCAGTCATCATTCCTCTAGCCTGGGAGCCAACTAGAGGAGGAGAGGGCGGGGAGGTGGGACTGCCAGAAAGGACAGAATAGACCTTGGCTGTTGCATGGGCCATAGATAACGCAGGTGCCAAGGGAGCTGTGAAGCCCACTGCACTGATCCCACTCAGTCCTTAGCCATTCCTGCCCTAGAGGAGTTTTTGAAACTGTTCGTGCCCTGGATGTCAGCATATAGCATTCATTCTGTCTGGACTACATTCCCCCTAAACTGAATTTCACTTCCTCATAGTTTCTTCTGCCCCACTAGGTTAGGTTAAACCTCCTCTATATGTGCTTTCATAGAGTGTAACAACTGTTGGAATATTGCTCTTTACAAGAATGTCCATGGCAGGGGCGCCTGGGTGGCTCAGTCGTTGAGCGCCTGCCTTCGGCTCAGGTCATGATCCCAGCGTTCTGGGATCGAGCCCCGCATCGGGCTCCCCGCTTGGCGGGAAGCCTGCCTCTCCCTCTTCCACTCCCCCTGCTTGTGTTCCTCTCTCACTGTGTCTCTCTCTGTCAAATAAATAAATAAAATCTTTAAAAAAAAAAAAAAAAGAATGTCCATGGCAGCAGTATTTGGCCCCAAACTGGAAACTACTCAAGCACATATTATGGGGAGAACGGATAGATAAATGGGGGTTTATCCACACTGTGGAACACTATATAGCAAAAAGAAGGAACAAACTACTACTATATGGAGCAATGTGGATGAATGTTGCAAAAGAAGCCAGTTACAAAGAGTGTGTATGGTATGGTTCCATTTATATCAAGTTCAAAAACAGATGACACTAATTTTTGCTTTTAAGAATAACATAGTGATTACCCCTGGCAGGTAGTGACTGAAAGAGAGCACAGGGCATTTTGGGGTACTAATAATATTCTATTTCTTGATCTAAGTGCTGGCTACACAAATGTGCTAACTCTGTGAAAATGTACCATTTATGATTTGTGTGTGTTATATTTCAGTAATTTTTTACCAAGAAAAAATCAATACTGTTCTGTACTTCGTATCTTTCTCTACCTACTAAACTCTGATTTCCATGAGGGCAGGGACCATGAGCATCCAGTTCATTAGAGGAACTCTGTCTCCTATTATTATGTTCCCAGAATATAATGAGCTCTTTCATATGCTTGTTGAGTGAGGTATGGAATAGATGGATAAATAGTTTCCTTTCAATTCTCATTATCACCAAAATAACCAAAGCTATAATCATCTTTCTCAGGTCTTGATATCTGAAAATTTTCAGGGCAAAATTCATATTTGCTTTGTTACTGTTGAATCTCCTCTTCTTGGTATGGTCCCTAGTGCATAGTAGGTGCTCAATCAATATTCTTTAAAAGAAAAGAATGAATGGCTGACTTCCTAAATGATCTCTCCACTTCCGTAATTCTTTCTGAATTTCATACCTGATCACTCTTATTTTAATGCAACTGTCTTTAGGTCACTTTTTTTTTTAAGATTTTTTATTTATTTATTTGACAGAGAGAGACACAGTGAGAGAGGAGCACAGGCAGGGGGAGTGGAGGGGGAGAGGCAGGCTTCCCGCCGAGCGGGGAGCCCGATGCGGGGCTCGATCCCAGAACGCTAGGATCATGACCTGAGCCGAAGGCAGGCGCTCAACGACTGAGCTACCCAGGCGCCCCTTTAGGTCACTTTTTATTTAAAGTATTTACTTGTCCTTAATGCCCATGAGAGGAAGATAACACTTAGTGTCCAGATCCAAACTATCTTTGCGAATCTATTGTTGATTATTCTTCATGAGGATCAATCTTTCCACAGACAATGTCTTTTCTCCTTCCCAACCTTCTCTGCCTGCGTCAACCCACAGTAACCATATCTGCCTGCAAACTCCTTCCAAGGTTGGTGGCCTACATGACTCACCAAGTTTTACCAGTCCCTCTTTTTAAGATGAGCTAACAAAACCATCAATTCATATTTACATTTTACTTCTCAAGTAGACCAGGCACACTCTGAGAACAATGTACCTCTTTTTAAATCTTAGAAATTACTTTTAACAGTAAAGATCCCCAGGACAATCTGATTGATTGTTCATGGGCACACTTCAACATGTGCAAAGCACATCCTGAAATTTTAGCAGACTCTCCATTTAAACCAAAGAACATAGTTTGAGCAACAAACATGTGCCCGGCTCCTGAGAAGTGGACACCTTAATGCTTCTATTTGCTCCATGCTCTGTGCTATCTTTCAATACAGACTTACCCCCATCAAGAGGCCAGAGAAGTGTTCATTGCTACAAGATTTAGTCCTAGGGCCAAAAGTGTTCCTTCTCTAGACTTCCCACTCTTTTCCTTTTCTCAAGCCACACAAGACATAGCTTTGTATGAGAGAGAAATTCCTTTGGTGCCAAACACATGAGGGTAAACAAAATCCATCTCCCCTGGCAAAGTTTCTCCAATCTAATTTGTGTAATTACCTATCTCCCTAATGATGTGCTTGTTTACAGATTAAAGCTATGAATCTAAGCACAGAAATAAGATTAAATCTTATGAATTAAATTCTCATTTGCTTAAATCACCTGGATATTCTTTCTTTCTTTAAAAGAAATTGCAGGTAGAAAGGAGGACATTTAAGTTGCTGGTTTTAGAAAGACACATACAAACATCATTTTTGAAATTAGAAACCAAGCTGGTAAAAGGCAGAGGTATACACTTAGTTTTAGCCTTGCTGATGCAAGATGAGCTTATCTGGAAAGCCTAATGGGGTGGGGGTGGGGGGACAAAATACAATTCTCATTATTGTTGTTTTATCCTTCCAAAATCTTTCCAAATAAAATAAGGTCATCTAGACCCTGTAGTCTGCTCTTGAAATCAATTGGTGACTTAGCAGTGAACTCCTAGTAAGTCCAGGGGACACAAATGAGAGGGCAAGGAGGAGAGAGGGAGATGAAGAGAAAAGGAAAGATAGAGGGACAAATGGAAAGTAGACTCTTAAAAGTCTAGTCAGGCTCCCACACATACACACCAAGACTTAGGAACTGGTGAAGCCTGTATGCATGAGACTGTTCCACTGCCGTCCAGAACAGAAAACGGAACCAATCCTTGTGGACTAGTCTTTCGGCAGGACTTTTTTTTTTTTTTTTTAACTACTTCTAGTGATTGTAAGAGAAATCTGGAGTCACCAAGAGATAATAATAATAGCTCAGACATAAAACTAAAAATTCTAACTGGCAGGTATTCAGAACCTCCTCACACCTAACCAAGCACAAAGTGCTTCAGGTGTGTTCTCTCACTCGTCTCTCACAACACTTCTGTAGGGTCACCATCATCAACCCCATTTTGAACGTGAAGGAACTGAGGGGCAGAATGGTTAAGTGATTTGTCCAAGGTCACCTGGCTGGTAAAAAGTGGACCCAAGATGCAAACCCATGTTTGTGGGCTTCTAGCAATTCTTTTTTTTTTTTTCGTTTCAGAGGTAGAATTTAGTGATTTATCAGTTGCATATAACACCCAGTGCTCATTACATCAAGTCCCCTCCTTAATGCCCATCACCCATTCACCCCTTCACCCAACCAACCTCCCCTCCAGCCACCCTCAGTTTGTTTTCTAGAGTTCAGTGTCTCTTATGGTCTTTCCCTCTCAATTTTCATCTTATTTTATTACTGATTCTCTTAACCACTGCATTTCACTCCTGTATATCAACAAAGGTAATGCCAAAGCAGCATTCAAATTAATCCAGTAATAAAACAATCTCAATCTTGATTGAAGAGTCATTTACAATTTTCAGTTCCCTAACATTTGAAAAGAAAATGAGTGTATAGTTGTGTTTATCCGAATGTACACTAAATATCTCAAGCTGAGGCAACCAAATTTCCTCGTGAAATCCGTGAAGCCAGGTTTACTACCATTACAATTCTTTCATACATATCAATTGCAGCAACACAGGTTTTCAAAGAGGGCTTTAAAAGTGTGCTATGTTAAGAAGCTCACCACCTAGGTTTTATTCTAGGAGTTTTATGGTTTCTGGTTTTACACTCAAATCTTTAATCCATTTTGAGTTAATTTTGTAGTCCACATAGCAGTATGCTTTCATTCTTTTGCACGTGGCTGTCCAGTTCTCCCAATACCATTTATTAAAGAGACTGTCTTTTCCCCTTTGTATATTCTTGCCTCCTTTGTTGTAAATTAATTGACCATATATGTGTGGGTTTATTTCTGGGCTCTCTATTCTGTTCCATTGATCTATTTGCTTGTTTTTATGCCAGTACTATGATGTTTTGATTATTATGGCTTTGTAATATATATATATTTTTTATCTGATTCCACAGGCAATGGGAATGGGAGCAAAATAAACACATGGGACCACATCAAACTAAAAAGCTTCTACACAATGAAGGAAACCATCAACAAAATTAAAAAGGCAACTTTCTGAATGGGAGAAAATATTTGCAAATCATATATCTGCCAGTGAGCAGATATCCAAATATATAAAGAACTCAGATAACTCAATAATGATAACAACAAAACCCATGCAATCAAAAAATGGTCAGAGGATCTGAATAGACATTTTTCCAAAAAAAAAAAAAAAAGACATAGAGATGGCCAACAGACACATGAAAAGTTGCTCAACATCACTCATCATTAGGGAAATGCAAGTCAAAACCCTAATGAGATATCATCTACACCTGTCACAATGGCTTATCATCGAATAGACAAGAAATAACAAGTATTATTGGAGACGTTGTGGAGAAAAGGAACCCTTGTACACTGTTGGTAGGAATGTAAATGGGCAGAGCTACTTTGAAAACGGTATGGAGGTTCCTTAAAAATTAAAAATAGAACTACCATACAATAACAAAAGTTATTCCACTTTTGACTATCGGAAGAAAACAAAAATGCTAATTTGAAAAGATATATGCACCCTTTTGTTAACTGCAGCATTATTTACAATAGTCAAAATATGGAAACAAGCCTAAGTGCCCATCATTGGATGAATGATTAAATAAATTGTGGTATTTATACAATGGAATATTATTTAGCCATAAAAAGGAATGAAACCTTGTCATTTATGGCAACATGGATGGACCTCGAGGGTATCAAGTGAAATAAGTCAGAGAGAGAAGACAAATATCTAAGATTTCACTTATTTGTGGAATCTTAAAAACAAAACTGATCACCAGACTTACTGTGGTGACACTTTGTTATGTGGTGTTATGCAATATCAAATTATGTTGTACACCTGAAACTAGTATAATATTATATACCAATTTTTGCCTCGATAAATAAATAATGAAAATTAAAAAATGTGCTATGTTAAAACCTGTTAAAATTCAAACTTCTAACTTCATGACAGGTGGTTTTACTGTCAGCAGTCATTTCACACTGTCATTTTTGTGGTTTCCTTCTTTGTGGTTTACTTTTAAGTGTTGAGTTTTCAAACAAATGAACACATATTCATTTTTATTGGACCATGTTGTCACAACTGAGCTAAAGCTCTGAATGTTCTCAGTGAATGCCTATTACTTTATAAGTGAAATGCATTCTACAACTGCTTTTAGTAGAAAATTCTTCTGTTATAAAGGTCTGCTGCCTCATCAAACTGTGATATGGAAAAAATTGTATATATGCACATATATACATATTCCTGCAACTAATGATTTTCAAGATGTCTATAGGTACATCCTCTCAAAAGATCTCTTTAAGATTTTTTTTTTTTATTTGACACACACAGCAAGAGAGGGAGCACAAGCAGAGGGGTTGGGAGAGGGAGAAGCAGGCTCCCCGCTGAGCAGGGAGTCCAATGCGGGGCTCGATCCCAGGACCCTGCGATCATGACCTGAGCCAAAGGCAGACGCTTAACGACTGAGCCACCCAGGCGCCCCTAGACTTTTTTTTTTTTTTAAGATTTTTTATTTATTTATTTGACAGAGACAGAGACAGCGAGAGCAGGAACACAAGCAGGGGGAGTGGGAGAGGGAGAAGCAGGCTTCCCTGCCGAGCAAGGAACCCGATGCGGGACTCAATCCCAGGACCCTGGGATCATGACCTGAGCCGAAGGCAGACGCTTAATGACTTAGCCACCCAGGCGCCCCTCAAAAGATCTTTCAATGTTCCAACAGGGAACACACATGGTACTGACATTGCTCAAAATGCTTTGCATGTATTATCTCTGGTAAGACTCTGGTGAATCCTGTTAGGTGAATGCAACATTAGTTTCATTTTAGGTGTGAAGAAACTGTCTTAGAGAGATTAAGTGACCTATCCAATATTGCCCAACTAGGAAACAGCAGAACCAAGAATCCAAACCCGTCCAAATTGCACATGTCTTTTGAACACTTTGTAAAAATCAAGAACATCCCCTGAAGTCCTTCACAACATAGTTCTGTTTCTACAGTTTTCAGATCTCTCATCTGTAAAATGAGGGCATCAGGCGGAATGATCTCAGAGATCTTTCTGCTTCATAAGGGACCCAACAGTTAACAACACTCAATTACCAAAATCAGACTGGTAGAAAAGCAAGGAATGGAAGTATCTAGCCAAATCCCCATGTGCACTCAAGTTGAGCTCCCAAGCATCTGAACTGATCATCCTTTGGGCAAACTTTCATCTTGGCCAAATTTTCAGAGATTGACATCATGGAGGGGAGGGGCACACCATGTTATTTAACATTAGAACAAATTAATATTATTACTGTGAACATAAACTTCAACATTTCCTCTCTGAGCCAGTTGTTAGCACTGTTACAATTCTCCAAGCCAGAACAAGCTGAGAAAGTATGCAGTGTGCCCAACAGGGATTATTGGACTATTTTTCAAGAAGGTGGTAGTTATGTAATGCAGACTTGCTTTGGGGCAGGGCTCAGATCATTAACTCAAAATTGTTCCTGGCTCTTTATCATGTAATGCAAAGAAGTTATTATTACTGTTTCTTGTTTGTGTGCATGCAGAAGTCCTAGGTAGTGTGAAGTGATGATGGGCATGGCACAGAGGAATCCCTTGGGCTCCTAGTTAAGGGCTTAATTGGGTCTATTTTAGAGGCTGGCAGTAGCAAAGAGGAGTTTTCGCCTTTGATCACAACTCCCCAGATGCCTGGCTTCATGCTGAACACAGGAGCTTCCCCCGTGCAGTGCGAGTGGCAGGTCCTGCACTCGGGAAACTATGCTGAGGCAGCAGTGTCACTTCCTGTCTTCAACACCATCCCACTGACTTCACTGAACACAGCACTAGAAAAAACACCAGTGTTCACCGTCCTGAAAAATAGCCCCATTCCTCCCCCCTGACTTGCAACACAGTACATGACAACACACTTAAATGAAGCTTAATTCTAAGGAGACAGAAAAGGCGGTGAAGGAGGAAAAGAGATCGGGCATCTTGTATTACCCTCCCCTGCTTTCGTCTTCCAAAGCTTCCCCCATTCAACTTTGGGAAAATGGATCTTGGGGTAGCTAGCCCTCTCATTTCCTGCCTCCCTGGGGGCATTCTCCATTGTCCTGTGGTGTTACAATGTAGCAGAGTTTTGGGAGGAGGAAAGATATTAAAATGTGAGCCTGGGAGATAAGGACAGTAGGAGAGATCCCACTGAGGATTGCTTTCATGAATCCTACTGGGGATTGTGTGGGAAGCTTGGATTTTGTGGCATAGAAAACCTGCAGTGCAAGAAGCAGCTGAAAACATTAGTGCTATTCTTACAAAAATGTCCAACCATGCTCAGAAAAAGGCATTTTAAATCGTCTTCATTAGCTGACATTTCTCAAGCATTAGTGTAAGGAGGGCACTGCATTAGTCATGGAGACTAGAGGAAAACAGATGTCATCTGTTTGTTAAAGCTGCTTAAAATTAATATGGAATATTTATTTAACACCACCTGTATGCTCAGCCTATTTATCCATAGCCTATATTTATATGCTATCTGTGTAGTGACCTATATTAAAATGTCTAAGCATGGTTCAAATCCATACTCTCTATCCCTACAAAGTCCTCTCAATCATTAGAACATCAGTGTAAATTCCAGTTTCACCTGTGGCTCCTCTCCCAGCACTTCCTAAATACAATTTCAAATCCTTCTTATCACTAGATCATAGGTAGGATCACATTTATAAGTCTATAGAATGGATGAGACCTTTGCTATTGTCCAGTCTGGCATTTCCATTTTGGAAGGGAGAACATAAGCCCAAGGAACTAAAATGACTCACATTAGGCACTCAGAAATTTGAGAGGGAAACTAGGGCCACACCCGGGCACTCTGAATCCTACCACAGACCTCCCTCTAGCTGGCTTCTGCATTGCTGAGATAATATGTGTTATGTTTCCAAAGATGAAGGCTAAAGTCATAACAGACAGAGGATATCACTATTGATCACACATTTTGTGACACACCGTGTGTATTGGCCCTGCCCTCTGTAGTGTTACCTTGAAAAGTATGTGTGAAAGTCACAAGGCACCATCATCGTCCATAGGCAGGCACTCAGTGGTTCACACAGTGCCTCACAAATGGGCCCCATTGATGAGTGAGTCCTACAAGACGCTTTCTAACCAGCCCCTCTTTCTCCAATGTTTCCTCCATCCAATTCATTGTCACCATATTTCTTCTTCCAAATTGAAATGCTGATCATATCACTCCATAATATGCTCAGAATGCATCCCAAGTTCTTCGCTTTGGTTTGCAAGACCCTTCAGGAGATGATGCTAGTTTGCTCCTCTGGCCTCATCTCCTTCCCCCACCTTCCACAGAGTGCCAGTGGCTCTCCCTTCCCTTCATGATCTGTTCCCTCTGGTGCCTCCGAGCTCTCACATGAGCCAATCTTTTCACAAGGAGCATGTTCTCTTCACTGCTTCACCTGAAAATTCCCATTTATCCTTTTACGTTACCAGGGACATGATATGTTACCTCTTCTTGGAAGGCTTTGCTTATGTCATCACCTCACCCACCGCCCTTCTGGCTAGATTCTTCTCCTCTGTAAATACGTGCATATTGCACTTACCAAAAGTATTTCAACTATTTATCTTCCCCCTTAGACTGTGAGCCACCTGAGAGGAGGACTACTTCTGTGTTCTCAGCCCTACCAGAGACTTAAGCACATGAAAGGTTTATGTGATGCTACAACAAAAGGCAAAGAGTTAGTAAATATAAAACAAAACCAGGAGGCAACACAGTCCATATTTTCAACTACTATTCTCTCCTTCCTCTTAGTAAGCCTTTATTGACCACACATGATGTTCCTGAGAATCAGAATGGTCAGCTACAGAGCTAGGCACACATTGGCAACATCTCATCATATAAAGGGATATACCCATGTGGAGATTGCCTGAGTTTAAAGAGAGCATAATCCTGCAGCTAACTTGTCTCTGCCAAACAAATAAGAGCCCGTGGCCTTGCCCGGGTGGGCATGCAGCAGTGAGAGGCTGAAGCCCACTGCAAGAGCTAGGTTCAGCACTGCTTCACAGGGAACAGCTCCACCTGCTGAATTCCTCCATATTCCTCTCCCCCTTTAGCAGTTTTCCTCTAACCTGTTGTGTAGGTGTGGTCACAATTTTTGAGAAACAATAGCTTCACAGAGTGGACAAAGGCATTTTGCATTCAGTTGCTTGCCTGAATTTTGTACAGGATTATAAGGCTATATGTGTGACAAATAACCACACCACCTCTTGAAAAAGAGGGAAAAAAAATGGTTACATCAATATGCCAAGATTTTCTGTAGTGCCTCTTTTAAAGAATTAAGCTATCAGGGTGCATGGTGCTATTTAAAGGACCTTCCTCTTCAGCAAGGTGGTAATAATCTCTATCTTCCTGTGGATAAAAGGGGAGGTATGAAAGCATTCTGATTTCTCTGCTCATATCCATCACCAAACAATGTGATAAATACCGATGTGAGTGGGAAGTGGTGTTAAAACATGGGCAAGCAATGAATAAAGCAGATTGTTTGGTAGGAAAATCTTGGGCAAACACATTAGGCATTTCCGGCTAGTACAAGATATTTGAACTACCAGGAACAGTGAAGTGAAAGTTGCTGAATTAAATCACCTACAAGAAAATGAGGAGACTGGAGAAAGGCCAGAAACCAGCAACTTATGGGAAGGAAACATTTTGTCAGTCATCCCAGATGGGCACATTGCAGAAATGGTCTTGTCTAAAGGATGTGGAACTCATTTACTATCCTGGTTTTCTGTCCGGACTGCAGTCCAAACATTGCGTTTTAAGAAACTCTAACAAAAAATCACTGTGTAGGAAAATTAAGTAGCACACACCAAGTGTTTTAACAAAGAAACAGAATAGGTCTCAATTAGAAACCCATGATTTTGCAAGCAATTTAGCATAAATAAAATGTAAGCAGGTCTAAAAATAAGGAAGTCCACTAAAGACACAAAAATGTTAGCTATAGGGTCGTTTTAATAATAAACCAAGGTCAGACAATTCAAATGTGTTCTGATTGAATTAGGGCCACTTAGCTGTTAGGATGAAATATAGCAGTTGCATACAACACTATCTAGTTTAAACAGTCCCTGATTTAGAAAAAGAAATCAAGCACTCCTTCTTAAACAGAAAGGAGCATTCTCCAAGTAAGAAAAGGTACTGAACTACTGCAAGAATAAAGAACCCCAAATTCTTTGCTAAATAACTTTCACTTAAGGTCTACTTTTTTTTTTAAAGATTTTATTTATTTATTTGAGAGAGAGAGCATGCACAAGCCAGGGGTAGGAGCAAAGGGAGAGGAAGAAGAAGACTCCCCACTGAGCAGGGAGCTGGATGTGGGGCTCAATCCCAGGTCCCTGGGATCATGACCTGAGCCGAAGGCAGACGCTTAACCAACTGAACCACCAGGTGCCCAGCTCTACTTTTAATTCAGTGCTATAGCTACTACTGCATTTGAAACACTTTTATCATTTTTCCCCATCTATAGAGAAAATATTTCCTTAATCACATAACTGGGGCAAGCAGTTTTGTTTTCATAGAAAAGCAGCCCTATAGTTTTATTATATACTTACATAATAGAATTTGCCTCAAACTTGGAAAACAAAGCAGAGACACTGAATGAGACTGTCCAGCTATAAGTACGGCTGATGATTTAGATATGAAGGCAGAAGCAGAGATGTGTGTGTATTTATAAATGTCCTTCACATATACACACACGCACAAACACTAATTTGCCACAGTCCATGACAAGAGAACCCCTAAGTGTTTATATCTCTCTGGACAAAGATTTCTGTGAATACATTATTTTAGCCATGACAACCAGAACTCTACCTGTTGCCTAACAATGTTCATCTCATTTAAAAAAAAAAAAAATGTTTCTCCCACATTTTTTTTTCAATTAACTCCTAAAGAATGAGTAAGCTCTGGGAGTTTTGAAAAGCCTAACTCTCAAAAGGAGTCCTGGATCATAATCTCTCAAAGGCTACAGAGAGTCTGTAGATGGACCACCAAGCTCTAACTAAGCACATGGAGGGTCAAGACGATTACTGGTTTATAATCATGAACAAATTCCCAGTGTCTGGCACATGCCTGACATGTATTAGGCACATGATAAATAACGATTTACTACCTGAACAAGCTGAAGCTACTTAAAGATGAAATGTCATAGTGTTCCAAATGCAGTAGGATATAATGGCAAAGAGCTGAGCTTTTTAAACCATAACCATCTGGATTGAAATCCCAATTCTACCTTCTGCTATCCTAGTGAATTTGGGTGCATTATTTAACCTCCCATTTTTCAGTTTCTTATTTCTAAAATGGGGATAGTAACATTGCCTAATTCCTACTGCTGATATGTGTCTTACCAAGAACTGTGCCTAGCACATTGTAAACACCCAATAAGTATTGGTTATCATTTTATCAACCTTTGCCTAAGTCTTCAATACATAGCAGTCCTTGCCCACCTTTAATTGAATTCCCACTCTGTCCAAACTCACTTGGGAAATCCACCAACCCTCAATTCACCCTTCTGAGTAAATGTGCCTGAAAAAAACATGTCTGTTTAATCTATAATTCTTTTCTCATTGTTACGGTGCTCTCAGTTCAGTCCATTATCACAAGTGCAATTTTATCTCTCACAATGCAATATGTCCTCACCATTTCTCAAATGCTCTGGCCTTGCTGAGACTTCTGCATCACGGGGACTGGTTCTCGATCCAGCTCCTTAAATTAGGAGCATGAAGATTTTTTCTCCCTCAGGCCTGAGGCAATGCTAACCCCTACCAGCCATCAGCACATCCTGGCAGCTAGAACATCAGACTTCATTAAGACACAGCCCTACCCCTCCAACACAATTTTATTTATTTGGTTTGAATCTATGCTTTCTCAATCTCTCTCTCTCTCAGTCTGTCTGTCTGTCTGTCTGTCTAATTTTAGGTCATTTTACTAGAATTATCTGGATGAGGCAATCCAGATAGTTTATACTTCATGAATCAGGACAGTGAAAAATATCCAGGTGGCCCATCATTATGGTGTCTCAATGTTGACAAGTAACCTTCCCTATCAAAAAAGGCCAATAAAACGATCCTATACTGCTTTAGTGTTCTGATATTTTATTTTTATTTTTTAAAGGTTTATTTAATTGAGAGAGAGTGTGAGGGGCAGAGGGAGAGAGACAATCTCCAGTAGAGTACCCACTGAGTGCAGAGGCCAACACAGGGCTCGATCTCAAGACCTTGAGATCATGACCTGAGCTGAGATCAAAAGTCAGACGCTTAACCAACTAAGCCACCCAGGTGCCCCTATTTAAAGTACATTTATCAAGCACCTCCTGTGTGCCAAATACTGGTATATGAAAATAAATGGGATGGAGCCTTGTCCATTGATTGGAATATAAGCCAGTGCTTGGAGAGAGACATAAAGAGAGTAACTTGGGACATAAGATCTCTTCTCATAAGATTCAGCTGTCTCTCCTTCTTGGAAGTATTGGAGAAACTCTCACCAACGAGGTGATACCCAAGTAAGAACTTAAAAAATGAAATGGATTTAACTGGGCAGAACCAAGGCTGATTAAGTTTCTAAGCAGAGGAAATAGTGTGAGCAAAGGGACAGAAACAGAGAACAAGAGGTCCACACTGGGACCGAGAATTTGCAGTGGCTAGGAGTATGTATGCCTCTGAGGCAAGAGAACCAGGGTCAAGTGACCACCCTCAAGTGAGCACACAGATAACAACTTCAGTATCTTCATTCTCATGCCCCACTGCTCGTATGCTCTCCAATCTCCTCAGTCAGGGGACAGCAAATCTTTCTCAAAAAGCGAAGAGGATAAATATTTTAGACTTTATGAGCTATATGATCTCTGTCATAACTACTCAACTTTGTCATTTTATTTTTCAACTTTGTCATTTTTGCACAAAAGCAGCCCTACATAATATGTAAATGAATGAGGGTTGTGTTCCAATAAAACGGTATATCAAATAAGTTTGTTACAAAGAGCCTATCATTCTTATTTTTATTTTTCTCACCCATTTAAAATGTAAAGAAAGAACCTATTATTCTTACTTTTAGTGTTACAACCTATCATTCTTATTTTTATTTTTCTCACCCATTTAAAAATGTAAAAATTACTCTTATCTTGTGGGCCATACAAACTCAAGTCTTAGGCCAGATTTGGTACATGGGTCATAGTTTGTTAACCCTGCCTTAAATAAACTACCTCAAATCCCACATGTAAAAGAAAGATAAATTAATCCCTCTCCCTCAAATGGTAATATAAGTGCTGCTTCTTTACAGATTTTCCAAGACCTACATACATTTAATTAATTAATTAATTTATTTATTTATCTTCCAAGATTTTATTTAAATTCAAATTAGTTAACATATAGCGCAGTATTGGTTTCAGAAGTAAAATTTAGTGATTCCTCACTTACATATAACATCCTGTGCTCATCACAAGTACCCTCTTTAATGCCCATCACTCATTTAACCCACCCCCGTTCACCTCCCATAGAGTAACCCTCAGTTTGTTCTCTATAGTTAAGAGTCCCTTATGGCTTGCCTCTCTGTTTTTATCTTATTTTATTCTTCCTGTCCTTTCCCTATGTTCATGTTTTGTTTTTTAAATTCCACATGTGAGTGAAGTCATATGGTATTTGTCTTTCTCTGACTGACATATTTCGCTTAGCATAATACCCTCTAGTTCCACCCACGTCATTGCAAATGGCAAGATTTCATTATTTTTGGTGGCTGAGTAATATTCCATTACACACACACAGACACACACATTTTATACATACCACATCTTTTTTATCCATTCATCAGTCAATGGACATTTGGGCTCTTTTCATAATTCGGCTTTTATTGATAGTGCTGCTATAAACATCGGGGTGCATGTGCCCCTTCAAATCACTGCTTTTGTATCCTTTAGATAAATACCTAGTAGTGCAATAATTGCTGGGTCATAGGGTAGTTCTATTTTTAACCTTTTGTGGAACCTCCATACTGTTTTCCAGAGTGGCTGCACCAGTTTGTACTCCCATCAACAGTGTAAGAGAGTTCTCCTTTCTCTGCATCCTCACCAACATCTGTTATTTCCTGAGTTGTTAATTTTAGCCATTTTGACAGGCATGAGGTGGTATCTCATTGTGGTTTCTATTTGTATTTCCCTGATGATGAGTGATACTGAGCATTTTTTCATATGTCTGTTAGCCATTTGCATGTCTTCTTTGGAGAAATGTCTATTCATGACAAAACCTACATTTAGGTGGAGCAAGAGGTACTTGGGTACTTCCATAGTTGATGAGCTTTTAAGGCAAATACCATTTTTACTTCTCCTTTTCCTAAGATTTTAATCTAACTTAAATGAATATCAAGGAGAGTCTCATAAGAAATGAAGCTTAGGTGACTGGCAGAGAACTTGTCCAGTCCATTCAGGCTGCTATAACAAAATACCATCTACTGGGTGGCTTTCAGCAGATATTTCTTTCTCACAGTTCTGGAGTCTAGGGAGTTTAAGATCAAGACAGCATAAAATCCAGTGTCTGATAAAGGCCCACTTCCTGGTTCCATAGATGGCACCTTCTTGCTGTGTCCTCACATGGTGGAAAGGGCAAGGGGGTTTCTTAGGTCACTTTTATAAAGGCACCAATCCTACTCATGAGGGTTCCATCCTCATGACAGAATCACCTCCCAAAAGCCCTACCTTATAACACCATCACTTTGGGGGTTAGGCTTCTACACATGGATTGGGGAGGGTACATTCAGACCACAGTAGAGTTCATCTTACTCTTCGGGGATGGTCATTTATATGCCTCAAGGCATATTTATTATCAGCTGAAAAGCACATTCTCAAGTCATTTCTGTCTGAAAATGATGACATTCCTAAGTCAATGAATTGACTACAGTAGCACAAAAAGTTAGGCAAAAATCCCTTAGTCACAATACTCTAAAGACAGATTTGGATCTTGTAACATCATCTTAAACCACAGTCTCATTGAGAGTCCTGTGCATACAAAGGGTAGAACTCAAAGACCACGGAAATGTCCCTTCAACCACTCATGGTCTATCTCTGGCCATGCCTTTCCTCATCACCTACCCCCTTTTTTTCTTTTTTCTTCTTTGTGTACAAGAAGGAAGAAAAGGGGCCAACCAATAAAAAGCTAAATTTATTCTTTGGGATTTTCCCATATATTTATATATGTTCTCACTGTGATTTGCAAGGCATACTAGTTCAGTATTGATAACACTGATAGGTAATACTCTACGGTATTCTCTTACTGCCTTGAATCATACTGCAATCCTAAGGGGTGATCATCCAACTCATCCTAATGTACCCAAGTCCCCTTCCCATGATTTGGGAAGCATGTCCAAGAAAATGACAGAAACACCCACTTTTAACTCTTTAAAAGCAGAAACATACAAAATAACCAAGGGAAAATCCCACCATTTCTTAATCAAATTCTCCCGTGAATAGAGCAGATAGCAATAGGATTTCGTGTGTGTGTGTGCATCTGTGCACATGCGTGTACAAGTATACATGGGTATGCAAAGATTCATGGGCATCATCAGGTTCCTTTGGTCAGTGTGAGGTCAAGAACTTAATAGGACTTTTTAAACTGGGGAGTCCAATCTGATATTTAAACATACTGTGAGGCTCCGTTCCAAATATCTTGGGCATGGAGATAATGAAGAGTACCATCCCTTGTCACAGCTTGTTGACTGTGCTAACAACCTAAAATGAATCCAGGACCTAAGATTTGGGGAGTTTAAAATAGGCAGGAGGGGCCTTTCCTCCTGTCCATCCTATTCTGTCTGCGAAACTCCTCATCTTGTATAAAGACCAGCTTAAATATCACCTCCCTTTAAAGCCTTGCCTCCCACTCTCAGGAAAAATTAGTTGTTCTCTGCTCATCTTCGCTCCCATAGCACTTTGCACAAAACTCTATTACAGTTATTATGCACCTATCATACTAAATTGCAATTTATCTGTTTATGTGTCTATTTCCACCAGAATATGCACCCTCGAGGTTAAAGGTCGGGTCATATTCATCTTTGTATTCTCAGCGCTCAGCACAGTCAGCACTGACCCAACAGCCACTTAAAACATGTTTTAGTATTTTTATTATTAAAGAAATGCATGCCCATGTTAAAAATTCAAAACAGCACAGACTGGTATAAAGGGAAAGGTTAAAAGTTGCCTTTCCACCATCCAGACCACTGGGTCCACTTCCCACAGGAAATCACTCTTAAGGCATGCGTAAAAACACTACATGCCCCCTTTCTACCCCACACGCAGCTAACCAACATGCCTGGCTCTCAAAGCTGCCACACATGCAAGGCTGACCACCTCTGCTACCAGCACAGCAGGGCTGGGTATGAGTCCCCCGACCCCAGGGTAACGGCCAGGGAAGTGCTGTTGCTACAGGACAAGGGTGCCGTTAGACTAGGACTCAGTTCTACTCCGAAGTCTTGGAGTTGATAGTGAGTTCTCTTCACTCACTGACACGTTTCCTCTCTATTTCACCTCTTACTCTTTTTCCATGATCTACTCCAGTGCTTCCATGCCTCTGTTATAATTCTGTCTTTTTTGTCTCTCCATCTGCCTTTCTCTGTCTCTGGTCTGTCTGTAAGACAGACAGAGGATATCTGTCTTTATCCCCTTTATCCTAAAGATATCCTCTTTATCCCCCTCTCCTGTCTTGCTGTCTCTCTCTGCCTCTGTCAGGATCTCATACTGTCTCTCCCTCCCCCTCTTATTCTTTCTTGCTCACCAGCTCTGCTTCTACTGTCTCTCTCATTCCTGGGTTTCTTTTTCTCTCTCTCTGTCCTGGAGATGTTCTTCCACTCAGCTCTCACAGTCAGTGACCATCGCTACAGCAGTATCTAACATTCCACTTTTAAGGGTAGAGACCTAAGTGTTGTATATCAGAGCTTAAGCCGCTGTGAATATATGGACATGCACGGGGATGCACACATCTATTATGTACGCAATCATATGTACATATATGATTTAGAGATGGAGACAAAGCTCAAGACAGAGACTAAGATTTAAAACAAAATACATGCTCTTTTATTGGAGCCTGGAGGTTACTAGAATTTTTGGAAGGGGTGGTCAGGCAGATTGGTGAAATTACCTCTGGATCTCTCTTTCTGGAATCAGCAAGGGGGACGGTAAACAAAGGCCCTGGTAGCCCCTGCTGCTGCTCACTGCACCCGAAGAGAGACACAGAGTGATCTTGCTGCTTTGCAAAGACCCTGGGCACTAGCTCTCTCCCAACAACAGTGATTGGAAGCAGATCAGGCAACTTGAACGTGGGCTCTTTGTTTAGTTCAGTTGCCTGGAATTCGGTTCTAATGAGGCCAAGTTCAAAATCGCGCCTGCTCTCTCTTGTTTTGTTTTTTTTTCATTTTTCAAATAACTTTTAAAAATAACTCAAGCAATGCATGTTTATTGAAAAACAACAACAGTGAAACTATGGACAAGTGAAAAACATCACCTATAAACCCAACATTCATTATAATCACAGGTGAACATCGAATCATACTCTTCCTCTTTTTTTTATTTTATTTTATTTTTTTACGAAAGTGGTATTTTATAGTATATAATAAATTTTTAAAAATATTGAGTCCCGGGCGCCTGGGTGGCTCAGTCATTAAGCGTCTGCCTTCAGCTCAGGTCATGATCCCAGGGTCCTGGGATCGAGTCCCGCATCAGGCTCCCCGCTCAGTGGGAAGCCTGCTTCCCCCTCTCCCACTCCCCCTGCTTGTGTTCCCTCTCTTGCTGTCTCTCTCTCTGTGTCAAATAAATAAATAAAATTTAAAAAAAATATATTGAGTCCCTTCCATGTCCAGGTATATTTCTAGGGCCTTGAGATATTTGATGGAACAACACAGACCAAAAAACCCCCTGACTTCACGTGGCTTATATTTGTACTAGGTTTTAATCCTTTTTTTCCCTTTCCAGTATTTTGTAGGGGGTTTCCAATTCAATGTATATTTTTACATAAGCAATCTTTTAGTGGCTGAATATTCCATAACACTCATGAATAAGATCATGGGTTGTAAGTGAAAAGCCATTTTCCCCATGGAAAGAGCAAATAAAACACTGTAGTTGCTAAGGGCTGGTGGCCCCAAAATGTGCCACTTTGGTGTGCAGATTATTTCAAGCTGAAAATAATCAAAGCCCAAAAGACTTGGGAAGAATTTTTGACCTACCCCACAACTGCTAAAAGAATTTAGATGGAGGACCTGCTCTGGGAAGGGAGCTATCCCCATAGACAACTATAGTATAACATGAACGAGGTGTAGGAGACATGGAAGAACCTAGAGAAGTCTTTGTTAAAATTCCCCTCTGTGTCCCATTGTTTCTATATGGTCCAGAAAATATTTTGTTTACCAAACATTTTTTCTTTTTCATCTTCCCATGAATTGTCCTCCTCCTCTTTCAAGTCTCAGACCCATACCCCTTTCTCCTTAGTTCAGAATGACATATATACCCCATTTTGCTTTACTCTCTTTGGAATCTCATGCTTATGTGGATTCACTACACACAAGAATTAAATTTTATTTTCTGTTACTCTGCCTGTCAATTTAATCCTTCGACCAGCTAGAACTTTTTTTTAAGATTTTAGTTATTTATTAGAGAGAAAGAGCATGCACATGAGCAGGGGGAGGGGGTAGAGGGAAAGGGAGAAGCAGATTCCCTGCTGAGCAGGGAGCCCAAGGGTGGGGCTTAATCACAGGACCCCAGATCATAACCTGAGCCAAAGGCAGAAACTTAACCAACTGAGCCACCCAGGTGCCGCCCCTAACTAGAAGCACTTTCTTTAGAATTTAGAAAATGTTCCCATCCCCAAAACAGCAAATATTTAGTAAGCAAGTTGTGATATTGTGATTTATAATAAGAAATGTATATTTGAGGGACACCTGGGTGGCTCAGTCGGTTAGGCGTCTGCCTTCGGCTCAGGTCGTGATTCCAGGGTCCTGGGATCGAGCCCCACATCGGGCTCCTTGCTCAGCGGGGAGCCTGCTTCTCCCTCTGCTGCTCTCCCTGCTTATGCATTCTCTCTCTGACAAATAAATAAATTAAATCTTTAAAAAAAAAAAAAAAGGAGGGCGCCTGGGTGGCTCAGTTGGTTAAGCGACTGCCTTCGGCTCAGGTCATGATCCTGGAGTCCCGGAATCCCCTGCTCGGCGGGGAGTCTGCTTCTCCCTCTCCCACTCCCTGTTTGTGTTCCCTCTCTTGCTGTGTCTTTCTCTGTCAAATAAATAAATACAATCTTTAAAAAAATAAAGAAAGAAAGAAAGAAAGAAAGAAATGTACATTTGATCTTCATTTCATCTCTGGCACCAAGCTCCCAAGACCCTGGGAATTTCCTAAGTGATGAGAAAGATAAAGGTGTCCTTTGTTGGGGCACCTGGGTGGCTCAGTCATTACGCCTCTGCCTTCTGCTCAGGTCGTGATCCCAGGGTCCTGGGATCGAGCCTCGCATCGGGCTCCCTGCTCGGTGGGAAGCCTGCTTCTCCCTCTCCCACTCCCCCTGGCTTGTGTTCCCTCTCTCGCTGTGTCTCTCTTTGTCAAATAAATAAATAAAATCTAAAAAAAAAAAAAAGAAAGTGTCCTTTGTTATGTTAATGAGACGAATATGGGATCACACCTAAGAATGGAGACTGGTTACAACCCTGATTGGAGGGTTGGGAAATTTCAGTCCCAATCCTTAACCTCTGGGGAGGGAAGAGGAGCTGAAGGCTGAATTGATGGCCAATGACTTAATCAATAATGCCTATGTAATAAAGCCTCCATAAAATCCAAAGGACAGGGTTCCAAAAGATCCTAGCTTGGTAAACATGTGGAGATTCAGGGACAGCATGCTCAGAGAGACCACCATGCCCTTTCCCCATACCTTGCTCAAGGCATCATCTTGCTCATCTCTTCCATCTGACTATTCCTGAGTTATATCCTTTTGTAAGAAACTGGCAATTTGGTAAGTGAAATGTTTCTCTTAAGTTCTGTAAACTGCTGTAGCAAATTAACCAAACTCAAGGAAAGAGTCATTGGAACTTCTAATCTATAGCTGTTTGGTCAAAAGCACAGGAGACACCCTGACATCTGAATTTGGGAGGTGGGGGATGGCAGTCTTGTGGGACTGAGCCCTTAACTGGTAGAATCCAATGCTATCTCTGGGTAGATGGTGTCAAAACTGAGTTGAATTATAGACACCCAGCTGGTGTCAGGGAATTGTTTGTTGGTATGGACCCCCACCCCCACCCCAACACACACACACACACACACACACACAGTGGAAATTAGGTCCAGAGCCTTATTACAACTATTATGTGTAAATAGCTGGAGACTTGAGAGGGATGACAGAAAGAGTAAGACAGAGTCCTGGCCTCATTTATAAAATGGAACTGGAATGCAAGAATGTAACTGCAGAAACAGAAGCAATATCAAGAGCAACATATTAAAAACACCATTTAGTAGGTCCTACTTGAGCATTAGTAATTCTAGTATTAATACTAACAAAATAATGGTGATAACAATGATGATGATAATAGTTAAACTTTACTGATTGCTTGCTATGTGCCACATGCCACTTTCAGCATTTTTATATCTATTGTCTCCTTTAACCATTAAGAAACCCTATAAAAAGTATACCATTATTATCTCCATTTTGCAATTGAGAAAACTAAAGCACAGGGTCGTAAAGCTAATTGCCCAAGTTCACATATCCAGTAGATAGTGGAGCAAGAATTCAACCCCATCACAAAACATTGTGTTCTAGTTAAAATAATGTAGTCTTTCAGCCACTGAAGACATGGTTTACTCATGGTCATATGGACATCCAGGAAAGAAACTGCCTAGAATACATCCAGTGATAAAAATATCACCATTTGGCAAAAAGTATCATCTTCTGTCTGGGGACCTGCGCTGTCCCCTGTAATTGTCTCTCATTCTCCTACAATATGTCACACCAGGTCTTCTTCCCTGGGGTCATAGTTTCCATGGAGAAGCTGATAAAAGCTGTGGGCTTTAGCTTGCCATGGGGAAAAGTGAAGCATATTGATACTTATACACTGTGCAGACAATGGAAGGGGTTCATGGACCCCAAAACTCACATATGAATTTTAGGGAAATGATTTTCAATCTTTATAGAGTTCCTAAGGGAATTTGTAAAATAAAGATTCCTAGTCCCCATCAACAGATTTAAAAGCAGGTCCCATGAGGTCAGACTTTGAGAAATGCTGCCTGAGGTTCCCATGGCTGCCCAGTTCAGGATTCTCCCATCAACTCAGCAAAACGTAAGTCAGGGTAAACAGGGTTACAGATAGGTTTCTAAGCAGGTGACAACCATGCCTAAAATAGCTTTTTCTCCCCTTTAATGGTTCTTATCAAGAGTAATTTTGGGGGGCTCCTGGGGGCTCTGTCAGTTAAGTGTCTGCCTTCGGGTCAGGTCATGATCTCAAGGTCCTAGGATTGAGGCCCCAGTTGGGCTCCCTGCTGAGTGGGGAGTCTGCTTTCCCTCTCTGCTCCTCCCCTCCACTCTTGCACATAGGCTCTCTCTCAAACAGATTAAAAAAAAAAAAATTAAAGAATGTATCTTGGGAAGTGTTAAGGGGAAGACCTTTTGCATTTAACCCACCCAACCCTCCCCCAAAGACCCTGAAGCAGAAGGATCTATGGCCCACAATTTTGTGTCTCAGTAGCCTCTGCTACTCTGGTTAGGGGAAGATGACTAGAGGCATCAATCCACTGGCTTCAGGGCACAACGGGATTAGTTGGTGGTCTAATAACATGACTCTTATTAGCACTTTCTTTACAAAGCATATAAGTTGCCCACAGTGTCACTCTAGGTTCATTAACCAGCAGGGAGAAACCAAATAGCACATCCTACATATCCTCCTACAATAACAAGACGACCCATATTAATAACCCCAGGAGAGCCACTCATGCGGACAGATGGCCCTTAAGGCTTTGATCAAGCTCCATCATGAAGAAGCTTATTACCAAGTAAAATGTATCAGGTTAGTGCCCTGAGATCGGGATAGGACAGGGAAAACCCTGAGGTGGGGTTCCTGTGCTAGGAGCTCCCCTAGGACCCCTCTGCCCTGACTTGTGAGGTTCTCCCTAAAGAAACTCAGAACTGAACCCTTACAGAAGGTCAATGTGATCAAAGAGAAAAAGCTTTAGAGCCAGAAAGGGCAAAAATCAAATTCCAGCTGTGCCACCCTACGGCTGGGTGACCTTGGGCAAGTTCCTTAAGCCATGACTTTCCACAACTTTAGAATGAGGACAATAATACCTCGTTTGTATTATGGTGGTGGGAGGATGGAGTGAAATAATGTGATGCTCTAGAATGTACTTCCAGGGAAGCTGCTCACTAAATTGGTGGTTATTTATAGTATTGTGAAGAGGGGATTCTATTATAATCGATACACCTTATCTGGCCATAGGGAGCTATCACGGTGTTCAGCAAATTCTCCTTTGCTCACATCCCCACCCCTACCCCCAAAGTCAGAAGGAGTAGAAAAGGCAATAGCTGGTAACTCAATTATAATCCTTGAACAAATAAAATCCATGAGTTTCAACAGGCACCCTTCAGTTTGGCTACTGCTGTCCCCAAATGTTGACATTCCCTTGACTAGACCATACTTAATGTAATTTTAAATGGCATTTCCTCTACATCAGACAATTAAGGAGGGGAAGAGGTGGCTATTTCCCTCTTGCCCCCAAGCCCCTGCTACAACTAGCGCAGTTGTAAGTAATCTGATCTCTGAAGTCCATTAGCCGTGGAAGATGGAGAATGGGTTTTTGCCAGAGACCTGGCTTGCAGAAAGTCCCATCATCTCTTTTTAAGGTTCCCTCTGAACGGTTTAAACAATGCCAAGAGCATGACTTTTCATAGGGCCACTTGCACTGAAGCCCAGTATAAATAACCTGAGCAGCTGAGCCTAGAACTCAGGAGCTCCGTGGCCAATATCCACACTTCCTCAAACATCGGCAAACATTATAGACACAGGTGCATAGGCTTCAGGCAAACCGAGAGGCTGGGATGCAGCTGTTCTTTTTTTTTTTTTTTTAAGATTTTATTTATTTATTTGAGGGAGAGAGAATGAGAGACAGAGAGCACAAGAGGGAAGAGGGCAGAGGGAGAAGCAGACGCCCCTGCTGAGCAGGGAGCCCGATGTGGGACTCGATCCCGGGACTCCAGGATCACGACCTGAGCCAAAGGCAGTCGCTTAACCAACTGAGCCACCCAGGTGCCCCGGGATGCAGCTGTTCTAACTCTTGCCTGTGGAAAGCCAGTGGCGGGCCAAACCAAGAATCAGTCTACAGTGTGACAAAGCGTTGTTGACCCTCTTCTTCCACTAACTGACCTGCTTATTAAGAGCAGTGCCTTGGTTTCCCTACCTGAGAAATGTAGATGATAGTTGCCTTTCTTATCTCATAGGCCCTTGGTGGAAAACAACAACAACAACAACAACAACAACAACAACAACAAAAAAAAACCAAAAAACAAAAAACTCAGGTAGGGGAAGTAATATTCCAATCTTTGAAAGCTGAAGCATTTTGCAAAGGAAATGGCTATAACTGATCGAAAGTGGTATAACAACATTCAGGAGTACTATAGAAACAGACACAATAACTTTTATACACATGAAAAATTTCACGTGGGATTTCCTACAGAACATTCATGCCCTTTTTCTCTCTACTTACCTTTTAGAAGAGGCTCTGTTCTTTCTTCATAAACCTTGCACAGTAAGATTCCACCTTTGTTTCTTGCCGACCATTTGACGATTCCTCTCAGCCCACCTGAGCACAGCGCACCCCCCTTCAGAGTAACCATTCCTCCACCACAGCACCTGGCTCCCCCTCACACTGACCACGCCTATTCTCTGCCATCACCATTGGCCACTGCAGCAACACCATTTTGGCTCGTTTCCTCTCTAGGACACACAGATGCATTCTCCACTCTTTCTAGCCAGAGATACAGAACAGTAATTGAGATATACACAAAGACAGGATAAACATTTTACATATGTTTAGTGATTTAACATCAGCTGGCTGGGAACTAAATTAATTTACCCTCTGGGCAGCCGGGCCCATGATATTTCTGACCAAGGACTTAAACAAAAGAAAGCCCTTTGGAGAAAACTGTGTGTGGCAAATGTCTAGGTAAAAATGAAACAATGATGTCTCCAGCTGAGATTTAATGTGCAAATAAAGGCAATAAACACAATCATATCTTTAAGTGACCACCCTGGTTTTATTTTCTTTTTGGGCTTGGATTATACCCAAAGTCACCAGAAGATGAATGTGTATATTTTTGCTTAAGGAGTATTTTTTAAACTATTTCTAAGACGAAAACTTCAGTTAAACATGGTTTACATTTAATGTAGGCTAATTTCTTGGAATACATAGGAATTTATACATCTCTACCCTTGACCTTCAGTCACACTAACCATTCAGCTCAAAATATCCTTGTAAAAATCTCCGTCTCTTGACTATGGACTCTGAAAAACAAACTGAGGGTTCTAGAGGGGAGGGGGATGCGGGGATGGGTTAGCCTGGTGATGCGTATTAAAGAGGGCACGTTCTGCATGGAGCACTGGGTGTTATACGCAAACAATGAATCATGGATCACTACATCAAAAACTAATGATGTGCTGTATGGTGACTAACATAACATAATAAAATAAAATTTAAAAATAAAAGAAGAAGAAGATAGCAGGAGGGGAAAAAGGAAGGGGGGGAAATCGGAGGGGGAGACAAACCATGAGAGACGATGGACCCTGAGAAACAAACTGAGGGTTCTAGAGGGGAGGGGTGTGGGGGGATGGGTTAGCCTGGTGATGGGTATTAAAGAGGGCATGTTCTGCATGGAGCACTGGGTGTTATACACAAACAATGAATCATGGAACACTACATCAAAAACTAATGATGTAATGCATGGTGATTAACGTAACATAATAAATAAATACTCCATCTCTTAATCAAAATATTATCTCCATTTCAAGGTTCACTTGAAGCACCTGTTCTGCAATGAAGTTTGAAGACCACCCCAGTTTGTAGATGTCTGATCCTCTTCTGAACTCCTACAGCACGCTATGCCCTCAGAGGACACTTAGCTTCGGCTGCCTCTTCAGAGGATTCTTTGAGTACAAGACAGAAAGCGCTTTGAGGGCGCATATTATTTCATTTCACCTTCGTGCATCACTCCACATATATCTCTATTATCAGTGTCTAACAAATATTAGGACTCAATGCATATTTGTAGAATTAAAAGTAAATATGATAATTTGTGTAAGCTTCTTAGCATAATGTTGCCACATGGCAATCTCTCCTTGAAGGTGAGCAATTATTCTTCTCTTACTAAATAATTATTAAATAAATAAGTCCCTCAGCTTTTGTACCTTAGTCTATGAATTTCTGGGGGTTTTCTATAAAAGGATGTGGAGAAAGTTCCCAGAGTCAACATTCATGTCGTTTTCCTCTAGAAAACCCCTTAAATATCTTAAGAGAAACTGACTTCCCAATTTCATATGAAGAATTTTTTTTTTGTCCAAAGATAAAAAATTCCTTAACATGAAGATGTGATACAATAAATATAATAAATTAGGTTTTGCTGCAAACACGCATTGAAATGAATGCCTGCTTGGATCTTAAATGTTTTGAATTCCTATAAGTAGATACGCACATGAACCATGGAAAAAAGGAGGAATCACGTGAATGAAAGGCTTGCTCCTTATAGGTCAAGGGTATAGGTCATTGTGTCATTTGTGCATCCCCAACACTCCTAGTGCACTTAAATGTAGTAGGTGCACAATACCTGCACGCTGCACAAACTGTTAAGTTAATTTTAACCCCTCAGGGATTTCTGTGGTGCTCTGGTCTATTTCCATCATTTTACAGAGGATGAAACTGTTGAGGCCACATTATGACTACATATCTAATTGTTGTACACAGTTGAGATTATAACTCAGGATTCTTATCTGCCAGTGGAGAATTATTTCTGCAATTAAAAGAACAAAGAGCATTTATTGAGCACTTACTACATACCAGCCACTTCACATACGTGATGTCATATCTGCAAGAAAAGCCTGCGAAAGACACACTATCCCCATATTTTAGTGGAGGAAGGTGAAGCTCCAAGAATTTAAATGTCTTGTTCAAGGCAGAATGTGGTAAGCAGGAGAGCTAACATTCAAACTCAAATTTGTCTGCTCCAAACCCACTGCCTTCCATGTCACACCACATTAACATTCACTAATAGCATAAAGCACCGATCAGAGAAGGAAATATGTGGGCTTGCTAGAGAAAGCTAAAATTGTTTATCATTTTACTTTGTTAAAAAGTAAAAAATATGTTTAAATGTACAGTCAAAGCAAGTGTTTACATGCAACCTCTCTCCAAAATCAGGTTTGTAAGTCACTTAGAAAAGGAATCTGTTCGTGAAGAACACCAGATCTGAGTGCAGAATGATGGCAGGTTACCTCGTGCTCAATGAATCACCAGGTGCAGATTCCATGTCTCACTAAAGATGAAGAGGTAGGCGGATAAGAGAACAACCAAATCACTACTTAAGGTAAAGAGTGCAATGTGACAGGCACGTGTTAAAACCCTTGCTTTTCTACAAGGAGATGGAGCTCCCAGCTAACACTGCGCCCTCTTCCAGCATCATCTGAAATCCACCCCAAGAGAGGATTATTTAAAATACTGACTCCAAGAGGTCTGAGCTCTTCTGTCCTACCTGAAAATCTTTAAGACCAGCCAGTCTGTGAGGTTTGGGTGCCAGCCCCTATTTGCCACTGACCTTTTGTACCATCTCAGTAACTCAGTTAGCTTCCAGAGCCTCAGGTTGCTTCTCTATGTAATGAGAATAAGAATATCTACTCATAACATTTTTGTGAAAATTAAGTGTGATGATAGAACGTAAGGCATCTACCCAAAACCTGACCCAAGTTGGGACTCAGTTTATTCATGAAGGTTGGATGGTAAATGTCAAGTCCCAGAACAAGGAAAGACAAAGTGGTACATGGAAATCAACCAGATCATCGTGGTCTATCCTAATACAGCATTAAAGTATCATAATGGCAAAATAGAAGTAAAAGCCTCTGACACTATTTCCGGTAAGAAAAGGACAAGACAGTGAACTGAAATACTCAAATTGACTCCAGAATAAAAATATGAATAATCAATATTAACACTTGCCACTCACCTATTACCTAACAAGGGTTTTATAAGGGTTAATAAGTGTGGCACTTTGAAATTTCTTGGAAATAAAGAATAAACACATGCCCCATCACACATGCATATATAGACAAATATATATTTTAACAAACTAAGGATTACTGTATAAATTTAGATCAGGGCACAGCATGCCTAGGATGAGTAGGGTAGGAACAATATGTTCTTGCTTACGACACCAAGCTCATGACAAATGATTCATACCCAGCACCTTTCATGCCAAAAGATCCCCCAGGTGTTCCACCAACTCTAGCAACACTTTCCATCAAGCTAGACTGCAGTATAGAGGAATCACATCACTCCCACGGATGAGGCAAAACAGTCATGTCTTTACACAACTGCACAAGTCCAACAGTGGAGGGGGCAGGAAGAAGAAGGAAAGGAGGCGAGAGAAACATCCAGAATTCCTCACAAGTATGACAGGCAGCCTATAATTACCATACATTTACAGCTTTAATGCAGGTGTTATTGTAATCAGAAACCCTACTTAACAAGGCTTTTAGCTAAAGGTGAGACAGGTTCAGAGGATGTGTATTGCCTCTGGCCCTGAGTGGGTCAGGGGGTGGATTTACAGGGGGACTGACATCTAAATGGGAAGAAAATGAGAGCCCCACAGTGTTGCCCTCAGGTTTAAGTTAGTGGATTTCTTGCTCTAGGGAGACGTGAAGTGCTGTAAGTTGAGAGTTCTAAACAGGTGTACCGTACTGTTCTTGACAATCACAACACACTTATGTGCAACCTGGCATGTAATGAATTGGCATGGACCCCATTTCAAGGATGAGGAAATTCACCCTCAGAGTGCAATCAACTTGCCAAGATCAAACCACAAATAAGCAGAACTAGAACTCAAGTCTCCACACAGCTTTTCACCTCACAGAGTTGCCCAGAAAAAGTTTTTTCTGCCTTCCTTCCTTTAAAAACAATTGTTAAACTTTGTGTCTCCTATGAATCTGGGCCAGTTTTGTTTTGTGGGACCTGGATTAAGACTATAGCTCTCCCTCTGCCATCTGCATATATATGCTAAAAAAAAAAAAAAAAAAAAAAAACCCTATTTGTGTATAAACAGGCAGGGATGCAGAGCTGGGGCTGGGGGGGGGGTTCCTTACAGAATTAAAAACTTCAAAGGGTAGAAATCTCACTAGCAACATGATCTGAATGCTCAAACCTTTCACATGCACTACCTTGATTATTTGCTACATTATCTCAGACATGCCTGCATGTTGCCCATCCACGACCTGACCCTAAGAAGCAGGACTGTGCTTATAAGTATCATATAAAAAATAAAAAAGGCTGGCAGTGCTTGGCGCCATTTCTTAAATGGAGTTTAAAATTTGCCAAAGATGTATTCTCCTTTTCCAGCTCTTTCCAGGATCTTTCAAGAGATGAACTAGTCTAATGGGTGAGTGATACTTTACAGCTCAAATTACATTAAAAGCCAGAAATATTTTGAGTCCAATGTCCTTTACTTCTCGATACAACCAGATATAATGTTTGATGTGTTTAAAATCTCCCCTTAAAGCCAGAAGCTTTGAGTTAATCACTTAAAGCAGTGTGAAAGTTATTCAGTTTAAGAAGATTTGAGTTCAAATTGGGGGATTAATTTTAGTGGTTTTGATATGAAAGATATGATAGTTAAGGTAAGAAATGAGGGCAAGGGTCTCCGGAACTTGAATGGAAAGAATTTCAGCTTCAATTATTTGATTAAATCATTCCTGAGAACCATAGAAAACCATAGCCTCAGTCATGACAGCTGAATTGTAGGGAAAACCTTGCTGATCCTCTCAGGACAGAGACATCAATGCAAAAAAAAAAAAAAAAAAGCATTTATCATGGTTTGCCTTAATACAGTTTATATCTATATACCCAAAGAACCCACGACGACAGACTATTATTTTAAAACGTTCACAACTTTCGTTAAAAAGCTGACAATAAGCAGAACTCACTAAAGTGGCACTTCCCTGGGAAGGTTTCTGGCAATGACATCACAATTGAAAACATTTTGAAAGGTACCAGGCTGCATAGACTGTACATGTTACGAATACTACAATCTCAATAACCCGATGGAAGCTGAAACTCTGATTTTTTTTTCATTTTACCCATCCTTGGTTTTTATGTTCTTCTTGTCTGCTTAATGGCAGCTCAGAGAACTTTCCACACTTTTAAATCATCTTCACTTATTACCATCAAAGCTGGATCTTTACTATTTCAGCTCATTGAAGTTTTCTAGGTGCAGTTTAAGCTGGAATAGCTACCCCAGATTCCAGACATGCAGGCTTTTCCAAAAATCTAAAACCTTCCCTGACGTGGCCAATGCTCATGGACTTGCACCCACTCTCCCCAGTGTCAGCATGGGGAATCCAGCAATCCCCCTGGTCCCTTCATAAAAGGAGGGCTAAGTCTTTATTTGTGCTCTTCTCTAGAGGAGGTCAGTCAATGGGGAAGAACAGGGGGTTGTTGTCACTGGGATATATCTGATCTTCCTGGGACTGATCATGCCAGAGAACAACCACTCATTCACAGGCTGGAAAGCCCCAGCTCTCAAAACACACTGGCTTGTGCTGTTAGAAGATGCTAGAGAGTTCCTGTCCTGAAACTTGCATCCACTTGGTCCCCAGAAACAGAGAATACATTAAGGGCACCTTAGTGTCCGCTGCATATCTCTTCCCTTCTGGGGAAGAGGGGGTTAGAAGCTTTGCATAAAAATAAGCTTATACGTAAAGTCTTCTTGATCTTACTTGTGCTCACCCATAAGTCTAGCAAGTAAAAGGAAAGTCACTTAAAGGAATGTCATCCTGCCTGGAAATTTAACCCATTCACCTCCACATTCAGAATACTTAACCCCCTCTGTTTGCCTGTCTTCAGCTCTGTTACTACACCAATGAGACCAGGAAACAGGGATTTGCCTGCCCAGTCTGAAGCTTTTGAGGGGTTCTGAGAGGACTCTGATGGTGCCATGGGTCTCCTGATAGGTGACATTAACTCCTAGGGGACGTGGGCAGGGAAGACTTTAGCTTGCAGCATCTCTCAAGTCCAGAAACCTCATTTCCCCAAATTCTCCATCAGAACACAACATTCTGCTTTAACCCTTTCCATCTTTCACCCCTTGCCCTCAGTCCCCATCTACTCACGCTGCTGTTGTGGCCAGACCAGTGGACCATGGCTTGGTTGTGTGCGGAGTCGCCTGTCAGCGCGAACGTGGTGCTGGTCAGTCTCAGCTCCTCCATCCGGAAGCGAGTGGCTTTGTCCGGGTCCCGCTCCAGAGTCCCAGGCTCCTGCTGCCCTCCATCCCTTAGCACTCCCCGGGGGCTTCGACTCGCGCCCTCTCCCCGTTCTGCCTTCCCGGGATCCGCTTCACTCCGTCTCCGCCGGCCAGAGCGTGGGGCAACCGCCACGGACCCCCCGGTGCCGGGGGCCCGCTCCAGGGACAGCGCTCGGTCTCCGGGGGCCACTGCGAACAGGGGGCGCCCAAGGAGGGGCAGGGGCGTGGCAGCAGCTCTGCCTCGCGGCCCCTGGCGAGGGAAGCCACCTGGGGTCGCAGCCCAGCGCGGGGCCGCGCCGGGGGATAGCTGGGGGTAGCAGGGGCCGCCGCCGCAGGCGCCCGGGACGCAGAGGACCAAGAGCCCCGCGCCGGCTAGGAGCGCGCTCAGCCGGGCTGCGGAGCCGCCGCCGGCGCCAACTTTTCCCATCGCGGGAGCGGAGAGCAGCGAGCGGAGAGGGGGCCGGAGCGGGGGCGGCGGCGCGGGGCTCTCCGCGGGCCGGCTGCGGGGGGCAGGCGCTCAGGACCCCAACTCCATCCAAGTTGGGCCGCGGAGGGGGCGGGCGGAGGCGGCGCGGGCAGGTGGCGGCCGCTTGCCCAGGCTGGGCTGGTGCCGAGCGCGGCTCCGGACCGAGCGAGCCGCCGCCACGCGGGGGTGGAGCTGAACTGAAGTCACGGGCGGAGCGGGCGCTGGCGCGCGGGCGGGCGGGCGGCGCGGGAGGGGGGCGGGAGCTGCCGGGGCTCCGGGCGCCGCGTCCCGCCGCCGAGCTGCGCCGCGCGGGTGGCTGCGGGGACTGGATGCGTCGCCGGCCCTCCCCTGGGGTTCGCGGGCGCTACTGGCGCCCGCTCTGCGCCCCCGCGGCCGCCGTCTCCGCTCTCCCTCCCGTGGGGGCGGCCAGCCGGAGCTCGCGGAGTGCTCGCTGTGTTGGGGACTTCCTATTCCTATTTTACTGTTTCTGTCAGTCTCTGCTGCCGTTTCCTCCCCCGCACTCCACCCCCTCCTCGTCTCTTCCAGTTTAGATGACAAGGTTGGGTGGGCTCCTGGTCTTTCCCTCCTTCGTCTCCGCGAGTTGGCGTCTTTACCGTAGCTTAAGCAGAGCCTGAGTGTCCCAGCCTGGGGGAGATCCCAGGAAGGCAACAGCGGAGAATGATGTAATTAAATGATCGTGTGTGTGTGTGTGTGTGTGTGTGTGTGTGTGTGTGTGTGGTCTGGGGCGATTTTTTTCATCCATTATTACGCTTAGATTCCTTTCCGGACCTCCTGAAGCGCTCACTGTATTTGAATTCAATCTTCCTGCATTTTGTGGGCATGTATCTTGGCTCCCCGAAGAGACCACAAACTCACTGAGGACAGGAATTGTGAGCAACTTGGAAGAAGTGGCCAGTTTATTTTGTTTGCCATTTTTATCCTCAGCTTGACACAGTCTCCTACGCGCTAGGAAATCTGTCAGTCTTTAATTGAATACATACGTATCGTGAGTCTATTCTACGTCTGTATGCAAATAGATACAGGAAAAAAGGCACGGTGCTTTATTTATCCTATGTCTTTTGTGCCTAGCCTAGAGCTTCTAGCACATACCTGAAGATTCTTATCAGCAAACTTCAAGGCTATGCTGGATGCTCTGCCACAGCCTCGTTTGCTGTGGGGCCTCAGACGAAGTGGCAATCTCTCAGCTTCCTACACTTTAAAATTAAGCGGTTGCATCAGATGACCTTTAAAATTCCTTCCACTCCTAAAATTCTATAATTGTATGATTATAATGTCTGTCCAGCCCAGCTCCCCTGCTACTGTTCAAAAGTTCAGATGAAGATTTATAGTAGGTGAATGGGCTTTGAAAATTACAAAGAATTTTCCCAAACCCAAGCCTTTTTCAAATGGGAAGTTTGCTTCTAAGGCTTGAAATACCTTCAAATTTCTTTGTAGTCTTCATGTGCCTAATAACACTTCCTTATCACATGGTAGCTATTAAACTATTCGAAGCGTATCTACTGATTAAACAAATGAATGCCACGCAAATCTTCAGTTTCTAATTACATTTTTGTTCATTTTCACACTTGCAAAGGTAACCTTCCTGAAAAATCTAAATTGTGAGTTTGTGCTAGGACCAACTTAAAAGTAGCAGTGATGATTATTCTTCAATTAATGATACCCTTTTTGATACTGTTCAAGAGGAATTTCTCTTATATCAATCCAACCCAGAGCTGTGTTACACAAACAATTATTTAAATTCTTGTTCTTATGTCCAATCCAAGAAATATGCAAATGCAAGGGAACAGACTCCTTAGCCTTTGAATGTAAGTACTAAAGACAAAGAGTGACCTGTTTGTTTTTAAGGGAGACACAGACTGTTCTTCCAAAAGCACCTCAACTACCCAAGCCTGGATCCTCCTAAAAAAGGAACATTGTCTGGCAGGCTTCTAGATGGAGAGGAGAGCCAGAGGTCCTCCCTCCTCCCAAAACTGCAAGTGCTCTTCCTTAAAACCCAGGGCAACTGTTTTCCTCTCCTGAGAAAGGTTTTCAGAGCTTTGTGGGATTGTTTGCCTTATGCCTTCTTTCTATCCCCTGCTAACCTCCTTTCCAGTCTGGATGAGTGTGTGAGATTTCCTCCAAGAGAGGAAAAACCAGGTTAAAGAGTCAGAACCTGAATAAATTCCCATTCTAATATAGGACTGGAAAATGCAAAATGGAAAAAAGAAAGAAATTAGTGAATTCAAATTTTCTGGTCTTAGTCTATTATTGCCCTACCAAAATTTAGGCGGTTTTGATTTCAAAATGAAGTTCCACCTGAAGAATTGGTAGAAAGAGAGCTGATTTTTCCTTCCCAAATAATTTATAACTCCCATCTTTTAAAACAGACCCATTACAATAATCCCTTTAAAATGAAATCATTTGCAGTCCATTTGCTGAGAATTCATAGAGGGCAGGAGTTTTTTAAATGCCTGATTCTAATTATTCATTTGAGAAAAAGGTTACACAGATGTGGGTGAAATTGGCTCCAAGAATTTTTTTTTTATAA
Source organism: Mirounga leonina (assembly GCF_011800145.1). Classification (NCBI taxonomy): domain Eukaryota; kingdom Metazoa; phylum Chordata; class Mammalia; order Carnivora; family Phocidae; genus Mirounga; species Mirounga leonina. The sequence goes on from NW_023270265.1 coordinate 32,194,007, forward strand.
ATTCATTTTATTTCTTATGTCTCTGATCCTTTGTCAACAAGCAGAAAAGGAAAGTACGAGTAGTTCCCTAAACCATTTTCTTTTCCTGGAAGACTTCAAGAAATGGCTTAATTATGGGGGAAAGTGGGCTAGCCTATTTCAAGGTATTTCCAATCCAACAACTCACTAAGTAACCCAACAGATTGTATTAATGTACTACATTAAGAATGGGTTATTAGGAAAATAGTTGCTATCAAATGTCAGTAGAGAACATAGATCTGTAATTCCAATAAGGAGTCTTTTCATTGTACATTGAAAGATATGCTCGGGGCACCTGGGTGGCTCACATGTTAAGCATCTGCCTTTGGCTCAGGTCATGATCCCAGGGTCCTGGGATCGGGTCCCGCATTGGGCTCCCTGCCCCTTGGGGAGCCGGCTTCTCCCTCTGCCTGCCTCTCTCTCTCTCTCTGTCTCTCATGAATAAATAAAATCTTAAAAAAAAAAAAAAGAAAGCTATGCTCTGCTCCATCTTATCTCTGCAATAGTCATCTCCGAAGTGGGGTACACGTATCCAAATAGTACCATAAGATAATTCATTGTGTGCAGGAAGAAAACAGCCTTGTTAATATTTAATTAAGAATTAACATATATAAATGTATGTTTCTATCTAACTATACACAGAGAGACAGAAAAAGAATATGAACATTTGGGAGCCACGTGCTAATTGGCGTTGCATGATCAAAAAAGTTCAGATGACTTGCCCTGCCAAGCAGCAAAAGTGGTCTTTGAAATGGATAAAAAAATATTATTCCTTGCCATTATTTGAAACTCTTCACTGACTTACCATTGCAAACAGAATAAAATCCCCATGGGATCCTTGTATGGCCAATTAGGCCTGCAAGAGGTGAGTGCTGCCTGTTCTTCAACTACTTTTGGCAGCTCTCTCTCCCCTCACCCATATGCTCCAGCCATTCTGGGCATCCTTTCTTCCCATGTGCCAAGTTTTTTTCAACTCATTCAGTTTTGCATATGCTGCCTGGAATCCCATGACCATGCCTACTTCACATGGCTGACTCTTCTTTGATATCTGTATTTAATTTTTTTTTTAAGATTTTTATTTATTTGCGAGAGAGAGAATGAGAGACAGAGAGCATGAGAGGGAGGAGGGTCAGAGGGAGAAGCAGACTCCCTGCTGAGCAGGGAGCCTGATGTGGGACTCGATCCCGGGACTCCAGGATCATGACCTGAGCCGAAGGCAGTCGCTTAACCAACTGAGCCACCCAGGCGCCCTGATATCTGTATTTAAATGTACTTCCTTGGAGAGACTTTCTCTGACTCCCTACCCAACAAAAAATTCCTTTCACATTTTCTGTGTCAGTCCCCTATTGGCTTCTTAACATATATGGTAGTCTTCAATTACTTCATTTGAGTGTTTTTTGCTAAAACTCCCCACAAATCTACACGTAGGTATGGACCACATCTCCCTCATTCATCTGTTCTTTCCCCAGTGCCTCCTTCAGTTGTGACTCATTGGGAGGGCTCACTGAATAATGTTTGGCTGGCTGAGCCACACAGGTAAAGCAACGTCAGCTGCACAATGTCCAGTATTAACATTTTGTCAATTAGATGTGTACCCATGCCAGAAAACTTGCTAAGGATTTAACATGTATCCGCTCATTACTTAATTAACTATTTAATTAATTATTTTAAACAAAACTCAGCTAAGTATGATCATTGTTCCCACTTCACAGATCCCTTTCCAAACAACGCGGTCACACACCAATTTAGTGAAAGAGGAAGGCTTCAGTGTAGGCATCTGATTCCTAGTATGTTCTTGACTTTATGCAATATTCCTTTTTCTCCCAATCCAACTAATAACAGCTAATGTTTATTGGTGATTTATTTTGTGTCAGGCACTACATTTAGCACTTTGAATAATTTCTAGTAATGTTGAACAGTTTTGAAAACAAGTTGTTTAGGTTGAAGGTGAAATTTGTATTCTCCAGTTTATGTTGGCTTTTATTTGGTGGGGGTGGGGGTTAATGTTAAAGACGGTGGTGTATTCACTACACACATGACCTTCCTGCACCAGTTATAGGAGTTGTCACATCAGTATCCTGTCTTCCCCTTTCCCTAGGTCTCTCCATAGCTAGTGGATAACTTGGCTTCCGCTGCACTAAATTACATTATATGCTTCATCATTAGAACGATGTCTTTTAATAGCTCTCAAAATACTTGGCTCCCCTTGGATACCATTGAGACAAGGTGTCTTGCATTTCAGATCAATTACACAAGGAACCATAGAAAGAAAGTGAGGGAGAAGAATATGCGTACTCTTCTCATTAACTGCTGAGCGGATGATGGGAGTTTTGCAAAACTGCCCTTTAAAATACTTTCAGGTATCAACAAATACTGGCCTGAGTCTGAATCCAGTAATTGTATCTCTTCTCATATACCCAATTTAAGTGGCTTTAATGCAAGGGCTTAAATTCTCTTATCTATAAAAATAGGTCTAAGATTATCTACTTGACTCATAAGGATGTTGTAAAGGTTATTTCAACTTCATATAACTCTTGGAGATAACAATACAGCTTCATATTTACATAACTTTTATCTCATCAGACCTCTAATGAGTTTTTGGGTTTTTTCCCCCTAGTTTAATAAATCTTGCAGCAGCTTCAAAAGGTAGGTAGGGGGCAGTTTTTGCCTGCATCATACAGAATAAAAAGAAATTTTTCCAAGGTCATGGAGTTTGAGAAAAAACTTAGCACTGAATTTTGTTACACTTCACTTCTACCAGTCCAAATCTGCACCCAGTTTATATATACATGAATTAAAATTCCACGTTACTTTTGTTTAGCTACTATGCACAGCCTACATAATCATTTCAGGTTTCAAAAGATGGTTTGTATAATTAAATAGGAAGAGAGAAGCATGAAATAATATCACTGTCATTGTGTGAACTCATATGCATATGTATTTTTCCCATTTTAATAGTCCTACTTAATGTGAAATAGATAAAATGTGTACTATGACTAAGTAAGTTTATTTAGAGCAGTATTATTAGACTTTTAAAACTATACCTTTACCAAAAAGACTTAGAATGTTTTTAAAAATTACTGTAATCTTAAAATTATCTAGAAACTATAAAAAGTAACTTGTATCATCTCTCTCCTGTCCTCCAGTTGTCTGTTAGTCCAAAATAAAAAGGCTTTATCATAGTAAATCACAAAACCAGCTTCATAACACTTTTTTGACTCCAGTCTCCTTGAAAGCACAAATAGTAAGAAATGAACTCGGTTAGTTTTGCTTCTTTTTCTTTGGGAGTACTGGGCAGGGGAGTGAAGAGAGAGACAGAAAGCTACTCCCCAAATCATTAAGGGCCACTGAAATGACAATCAAAAGCTTTCATATCATAAGGAGTCTTTTGTTATTTTTGTCTCTTTTCCATAGAACTGATCCAAGGATGAATGAGGTTAACATTGAAGCCAAATTCAGTAGATTTCTAGGGCATAATATTCTAGCAGAATACAACTCCATAAAATGTACAGTAGCCATTGAAAATAAGATCTTTGGGACTTCTCTTTCAGAGTGCAAGAGTAGCTTGCAAAGAAAAGGAGGAAACAAATCAAAGAATAAGTAGCACAGCTGGGTAGATATTAACTACTCTGTGCGGCTTTCCATTTCTCTATTTGATCTGGACAAAGAGTAGATATAGTCCAGCCCCCAAGAGTCCAGATATCCCTGACAGTATGTTAATCTCTGATAGGAGCACAGAACAGAAGGGAAGGGAAATGATCAAAGCCCAAAGTTTATTGTGTCTATCAGCCTCTACCGCTTGGAATAGTACAGTGTGGGGCTTAAATTCCTAAATTTTGAGGTCAAAATCCTAGTTTTCAATCCAGTATATGCCACTCACTAGCTGTACAAGATCATTTGACTTTCTGAATCTCTGTTGCCTAATCTGTAAGATGGACATTCCGTCACCTTCTATCGGTAAGTTTGCTCTCTATGGCATGGAGCAAATACACAAATCACACAGAGTAATACATGTTAGCTGTTGTTAAATTTATTTCACAGTTCAAATATCACCTTTCACTTGACACTGTCCTCCAACATGCCTCCCTAGATGAAGACAAGAAGTTAAAAATCCAGTCAAAAATAAACTTATTGCCTGCTAGAAATAAAACAAAATTTAAAGGCCACCATACCAAGAAATAGAGAACAGGGGTTGAAACTCAGACGTTTTGTGTTGTAATTAAATTAAAAGGATGGAATGAACTACTGTCTTCCTACATCTTGTCAAACCTGTCTTTTATGTGAATCATAGTACAAGGACTCTGCCCTTGAGTTTCACAGGCTTCTAGGAGGTAAGCAATAGATTGGATGGTAGTCTGGAATTTTGACTACGTATTTGAATTATTCTTTGCAATGTGGAAAATTAACTTAAGATAGGTCAGAGGAAATCCCTTTTTTAATACATCATGGAATAAATACATACAATTTATCATGTAGAGATATTCTAGAGTCTGAAGATGTGAGTAAGCTTAGATCAACACCTAGACGTGGACCCATGATTGTTTGCCTTGAACAATGTTACTGAAGTGCTCAGCCAGCTACCTTTATCTTCTCAGTTACTATTACCAGGTATGACTCGGAGTCATATTGTGGGCAGAGGCTGGCCCATTTTCTAAAGTCAGGTGTGGTCTTAGCTGTAGTGGTCTGAAGAACTCCTTTTTAAGAAGGTAATTGGTTCATTGTTAATCTAGTGCTATGTGCCTGCTATCTAGATGCTGGACTTCTTCAGAGGTCCTGCACCAATGTATTTCATCCCATTCTCCACCTCCTAGTCTAACTCCCTGATATTTCTAGGTTTTGATTCCCTTACCTACTTAGATTCACATTATCTACTTTTGTTTCCTTTATATCTGCTGACCATGGATTCAACTGTGAATTGATAGCCTCATGGTACATACCAGTCATCTTTTTTATAACCTAACTCTTGGTCCCTGCCTACCATGGCCTGTAACATTACCTCATAGACCCGAGCATTTCATTAGGGAATGTTTGGAATTTACCCATTGACTTTTAAGGGTTCTTATCATGGAAATTATCTTATAATATATATTTCAGTGCTGTTGTTTTAGTACTAAATAGGTAACCAGTATCTGTTTTTCTATATTCTGTTGGCATCCTGCATCTATTCTGACATTATATTTTTGTTATAATCATCTGTTTTATCCATCCATCTTCTTCATCAGAGTGCGAACTCCAATGGACTAGGTGTCCTATAGGTCTTATATATTTATCTCCTAGCCTTAGTATCCAACCTAAGGCAGAAGCACAGTAGACATGCAGTAAGTGTTTATTGAATGAATAAATGAATGACAAGGCTGGCATTCTCCCATCTTTGATATGGTTCTTTTTTTTTTTTTCCGATAGCTTTTCTTAATATTGTCAGGTAATCATCACTAGGATGAATCACAGTCACCCACCCCGAACGTCACATAAAGCTAAATTTACACCCAAGACAAAAGTTGAATCAATAAATAAGCAATTAAAAAATCATTAACTGAAATGTTAATGTCTTCCAACCTATCGCTATTAGCTACAGCTTGTTTGAAGAGAATCCTACCCCATAAAAATGACAATGCTTTTTAGCATTTAAAATATATTTTAATAAATTATTTTGAAGTTTAACCTACAGCCACAAGAATGTCCAAATCTTAACTATATTGCTCAGTGATTTTGTTTTTGCACATACACACACACACAGGTAGAATTCTTTTCCAGAATCACAAAGGCTTCTTGAATGTTACCAGTCAATAACACCAGTGTGCATCCACTCTGACAAAGATATGCCTATTCTGACTTCTGTCACCAAAAATTAATTTTTCTCTTCTTGAAAATATTTAATAGAACCAAATAATATATATTCTTGTACCTGGGTGTTATAATTCAATATTGTATTTGTGAGATTCGTCATGCATGTAGTATGTACTAGTGACTGGTCCATTCTATTGCCATGTAGTATTCCAACAGTATGAATATACAACTATTTATTTTTTCATTCTACTAGTGGCAGATCTTTAAGTACTTTCCCCTTTATGGCTCTTATGAATACAATGGCTATGAGCATCACTGTTCATGTTATTTGGTAGACATAAGCACTCATTCTCTAGGATACATTCTTGGGCCTGGAATCCAGAAGTCCTAGGAAGGCACGTGTTTACTTGTACTATATAGTACCAATTTTTCAAAGTGTTTGTTCCAAATAGCAACGTATGAGAGTTCCAGTAATTTTACATCCTCACCGACACCTAATTAAAATTTTTTTTTTTTTAGCCAAGCTGGCAAAAGTTTAGAGGTAACTTATGGTCATTTAATTTACATTTTCCTGAAGAATAATGGCTGAGTATTTTTAAAGTATTTATTGACCACTTGAATATCCTATTTTCTAAAGTGCTTGTCTCAGGCTTTAGTCGTTTTAAAAAATATTAGGTGGTCAGTCTTTCTTATTGATTTGTAGAAGTTCTTTTATAATCCTTTTCCTCATGTGATTTATAGAGACAGTAGTGATATTTTATATATAATACCCCAATCTATGGTTTGCTTTTTCTATATTCTATTTCTGATAAATAGAAATTCTTAATCTTTATGTAATACAATTCATCAATTACTTCAAAACTTTATGGTAATGCTTTTTATTTTTAGTTTAAGGAGTCTTTTCTTACACCATATCCATGGATGTATTATCTTATTTTTTCCATAAACTGTGTTGTTTTACTTACCAATTTATGTCTATAGTCCATCTGTAATTAATTTTTGTATATGGTATGAGGTGAACATTCATATTGTTTCATTTGGCTACCAATTAACCCAATACCATTAATTAAAAAGACCATCCTTTTCCCACTACACTGCTGTAACATAATTACTATAAATCAGGTAACTGTATGCGTGTGTGTCTGTTTCAGAGTTTTCTATTCTGTTTAATCAGTTTGTCAAACCCTGTGCTAATAAAACACATTAATTACTGTAACTTCATAATAAATCTTGATATCTGGTATGAAGTCCCCTACTTCATTCTTCCAGATGGTTTCAGAACTACCTTGTTGATTTTGAAAAGGCTGGACTTTTTAATGGGATTACATTGCATCTATAGATCAATTAGGGAGATATTAACATTTTAAAAATATTGAATTCTCCAGTCTGTGAATACATTATTTTTCTTTCTTTATGTAGACATTCTTTAAATTCTCTCAGCAATATTCATTAGTTTTCAGTGTAGAAATCCTGCACACCTTTCAATAAATTTATTCTCAGATATAGGAGGTGTTTTGTGACACTTTGAATATTATATTTATCTTAATTTTCAATTAATATTTGTTAGTCTATAAATTTGGAATTAATTCTTATATTAATTTTGCCTAGTGACCTTGTTAATTTTACTTGTTAATTCTAATAATTTTTAGAATTTTATGTGCCTAATGATATATCATGTGCAAATTGAACATCTATTTCTTTCCTTCAAATATTTCTATCATACATTTATTTATTTATGCACTGCTTATTGCTCTGGATAGGAAGACAAATATGATGTTGAATAGAAGTGGTGGCAATGGGCTACTTTATCTGATGGCATTGGGCTCAGAAAATAGTTTTACATTTTATGTTTAAGCTTATGATATATGTTGAGTTATTTTTTGCATAAGGTGTGAGTCTTAAGTTGAAAAGTATCTTCCCCCCATAAGATTTTGCATGCATCTTTGTAAAAAATTAGTTGGGCATATTGGGTTTTCATTTCTGAGCTCTCTTCTGTTCTGTTGATTTGTGTGCCTACCCTCCATACAGTCCTGATGCTATAGATGTATCTTGAAACTGGGTAGGTGAATTCTTCCTACTTTGTATTCTTTTTGAAGATTTTTTTTTTTTAAGATTTTATTTATTTGACAGAGAGAGCACAAGCAGATGGAGAGAGAGGGAGAAGCAGGTTCCCTGCTGAGCAAGGAGCCTGATGTGGGACTCGATCCCAGGACCCTGGGATCATGACCTGCGCCGAAGGCAGCCGCTTAACTGACTGAGCCACCCAGGCGTCCCTGTATTCTTTTTTAACACTTTTTTCATTTTAAGGCAGTTTTCAGTTTACAACAAAATTGAGAGGGAGTTACAGAGGTTTCTCATAAGCCCCACATATACGTAGCTTCTCCCATTATCAACACCACTCACCAGACTGGTACTTTTTTTTTTTTTTTTTACCAAGCATGAACTTACAGTGACATTTTGTGACCATGTAAAGTCCATAGTTCACCTTGGGGTTCACTCTTGGTGCTGTGCATTCTATGGGTTTGAACAATGTATAATGACATGTATCCATCAATGGATATTATATTATATTATTATATTATATTATATTATTATATTATAACAGAGTACTTTTATTTCCCTAAGAGTCATCTGTGCTCTACCTATTCATTTCTCTATGATGCCCCAATCCCTGGCAACCATGGAACTTTTTACTGTCCCATAGTTTTGCTTTTCCCAGAATGTCATAGAATTGGAAACATACAATATTGTAACCTTTCCATACTGGCTTTGCTCACTTAGTAATATGCATTTAAGGTTCCTCCATGTGTTTTCATAGCTTAATAGAGATGAATAATATTTCAATGTCTGGGCATAGCAGTTTATGTAGCCATTCACCTACTGAAGGGCATTTTGCTTGCATCAAAATTTTGGCAATTGTGAACACAGCTGCTATAAATATCCTTATGCAGGTTTTTGTGTGGGCATAAATTTAAATTCTTTTGAGTAAATGCAAACAAGTATAATTGTTGGATCATATTCTAGGAGTATGTTTGGTTTTATAAGAAACTGCTGAACTGTCTTCCAAAGTGGCCATACCACTTTGTATTCTCACCAGCAGTGTATGAGAACTCCTGTTGTCCCTATCTTTGTAAGCATTTGGTGTTGTTGGTGTTCTGTATTTTGGTTATTTGAAGGTGTGTATCAATACCTCATGGTTGTTTTAATTTGCAGTTTTGTGATGACATATGATGTGGAGCACCATAAACTTATTTACTATCTGTATATCTTTTTATTTTTTATTTTTTAATTAACATATAATGTGTTATTTGTTTCATGTGATTCATCAGTCTTACACAATTCATAGCACTCACCATAGCACATACCCTCCCCAATGTCCATCACCCAGCCACCCCATCCCTCCCACACCCTACCACTCCAGCAACCTCAGTTTGTTTCCTGAGATTAAGAGTCTCTTATGGTTTGTCTCCTCTCTGGTTTCATCTTGTTTCATTTTTTCCTCTCTTCCCCTATGATTCTGTGCTTATTTCTAAAATTCCACATATCAGTGAGATCATGATAATTGTCTTTCTCCGATTGACTTATTTAGCTTACCATAATGCCCTCTGGTTCCATCCACATTGTTGCAAATGGCGAGATTTCATTTTTTATGGCTGCATAATATTCCTGTGTGTGTGTGTGTGTGTGTGTGTTTATACCACATCTTCTTTATCCATTCATCTGTTGATGGACATCTAGGCTCTTTCCATAGTTTGGCTATTGTGGACATTGCTGCTATAAACATTGGGGTGCACATGCCCTTTCAGATTACTACATTTGTATCTTTGGGGTAAATATCCAGTAGTGCAATTGCTGGGTCATAGGATAGCTCTATTTTCAACTTTTTGAGGAACCTCCATACTGTTTTCCAGAGTGGCTGCACCAGGTTGCATTCCCACCAACAGTGTAGGAGAGTTCCCCTTTCTCTGCATCCCCGCCAACATCTGTTGTTTCCTGACTTGTTAATTTTAGCCATTCTGACTGGTGTGAGGTGGTATCTCATTGTGTTTTTTATTTGTATTTCCTTGACACTGAGTGATGTTTAGCACTTTTTCATGTGTCTGTTGGCCATTTGGGTGTCTTCTTTGCAGAAATGTCTGTTCATGTCTTCTGTCCATTTCTTGATTGGGTTATTTGTTCCTTGGGTGTTGAGAAGTTCTTTATAGATTTTGAATACTAGCCCTTTATCTGTCATTTGCAAATACCTTCTCCCATTCTGTCAGTTGTCTTTTGCTTTTCTTGACTGTTTCCTCTGCTGTGCAAAAGCTTTTTATCTTGATGAAGTCCCAATAGTTCATTTTTGCCCTTGCTTCCCTTGCCTTTGGCGATGTGTCTAGGAGGAAGTTGCTGCAGCTGAGGTTAAAGAGGTTGCTGCCTGTGTTCTCCTCAAAGATTTTGATGGATTCCTATCTCACATTTAGATCTTTCATCCATTTTGAGTCTACAAGCTCTATTACAAAGCTGTAATCATCAAGACAGTATGGTACTGGCACAAAAACAGACACATAGATCAATGGAACAGAATAGAGAACCCAGAAATGGATCCTCAACTCTATGGTCAACTCATCTTCGACAAAGCAGGAAAGAATATCCAATGGAAAAAAGACAGTCTCTTCAACAAATGGTGTTGGGAAAATTGGACAGCCACACACAGAAGAATGAAACTGGACCATTTCCTTCCACCATACAAAAAAATAGACTCAAAATGGATGAAAGATCTAAATGTATATCTTCTTAATTGAGGTCTCTATTATGATTTTGGCTCACTTTTAATTATGTTGTTTATTTTCCTATTAAGAGTTTTAAGAATGTTTTGTATATTTTGTACAGCAATCCTTTAGCAGATGTCTTTTCTTCCAGTCTGTGACTTGTCTTTTAATTCCCCTGATTTTGTCTTTCATAGAAGAGAACTTTTAAACTTTAATGAATTTCAGTTTATCAGATATTTCTTTTGTGGATTGTGTCTCCCTATTGTATATAAAAAGGCATCACCATACCCAAGGTCATCTAGGTTTTCTCCTATGTTATTTCTCAAAGTTTTATAGTTTTGTGTTTTACATTTAGATTTATGATTTGTTTTGAATTAATTTTTGTGAAGGGTGTAAACTCTGTCTAGATTTGTGTATTTATTTATTTATTTATTTTTGCATGTAGATGCTCACTTGTTCTAGCACCATTTACTGAAGAGACTATATTTTCTCCATTGTATTATCTCTGTTCCTTTGTCAAAAATCAGTTGACTATACTTATGGGGGTCCATTTCCCTATTTTGTTTCATTGATCTATTTGTCTATTCTTTTGCCAATATCACACTTTTTTTTTGAGATTTTATCTATTTGAGAGAGAGAGAGAGAGCACGCATGAGTGCGGTGGGGGAGGGTCAGTGGGAGAGGGGCAGAAGAAGGAGAAACAGACTCCTTGCTGAGCAGGGAGCCTGACATGAGGCTCAGTCCCAGCACCCTGAGATCATGACCTGAGCTGAAGGCAGACACAACTGCCTGAGCCACCCAGGCACCCCCACACTGTATTGATTACTGTAGCACTATAGTAAGTCTTGAGGTTGAGTAGCATCAATCCCCCAACTTTGTTCTTTTCCTTCAATATTGTGTTGGCTATTCTGGGTGTTGTGCCTCTGTATATAAACTTTAGAATCAGTTTTGTTGATATCCACAAAATAATGTGCTGGAGGTTTGATTGAGATTGCATTCAATCTACATATCAAATTGGGAAGAACTGACATCTTGACAATAATAAATCTTTCTGTCCATGAGCATGGAATATCTCTCCTTTTATTTAGTTTTTTATTTCATTCATCTGAGTTTTCTGGTTTTCCTCATCTAGATCTTACACATCTTTTGTTAGAATTATACCTGAGTATTTCATTTTGAGGGGATACAAATGTAAATAGTATTGTTTTATATTTCAAATTCCACCTGTTCATTGTTAATATATGGGAAAGCAATTGCCTTCTGTTTATTAACCTTGCATCCTGCGACTTGCCACAGTTGCTTATTAGTTCCAGGTTTGTTTGTTTATTTCAATTATTTCAGATTTTCTACATAGATAATCATGACATCTGTGAACAAGGCAGTTTTATGTCCTCTTTCTCAATCTACATAACTTTTGTTTCCTTTTCTTGCCTTAATGCATTAGCACGGACTTCCACTGTAATATTGAAAAGGAGTAGTGAGAGTGGACACCCTTGCCTTGTACCTAATCTTAGTGGCAAAGCATTGAATTTTTTCATCAAGTATGATGTTAGTTGGAGGTTTTTTGTAGATAGACTTTATAGAGTTGAGAAAATTCCCCTCTATTCCCAGTTTACCAAGAATATTTGTCATGGGTGAGGGCTGGATTTTGTCAAATGCTCTTTCTACGTCTACTAATGTGATTTTCTTTTTTACTCTGTTGATATGATGGATTACATTAATTGATTTTCAAATGGTGAGTGAGCTTTGTATAACTGGGATAAATCCCAATTGGTTGTGGAGTATAATTCTTTCTATTCTTTTTTGGATTTGATTTATTAATATTTTATTGATAATTTCTGCATTTATATTTTTCTCCTGTCCTCTCCATTCTTCTTCTAAGCCCATCTACTGAGTTTTACATTTTAGTTATTGTATTTTTTAGTTCTAAAATTTTCATTTGGTTCTTCTTTGTCTTCCGTTTGCCGTGTCTTTCTATGTATTTCTTGAGATTTTCTATTTTTACATTTGTTTCAAGTATGCTCATAACTGTTCATTGAAGTATTTTTTTAAGGAGTACTTTAAAATTGTTGTCAGATAATTCTAATATTTCTGTGATCTTGGTCTTTGCTTCTATTGCTTGTCTTTATTTCATTTAGATTGTGATCTTCCTGGTCTAGATATGATGAGAGATTTTCAATTGAAAACTGGGCATTATGGTATTATGTTATTTAAACCTCTGGTTTAGATACTTCTTACCAACAGAGAAAAATGGACTGCTGTCTCATTCCTGCCAGGTGAGGGAAGAATTCCACATTGCCCTCTCAGTCTCTTTGACACTCACAAGGGTGTCTTCCCTGTTACTACCAGGTGGGGTTAGAGTTCTGGCTCTCCACTAGGTTAGCACTAATACCTCACTATCTGGGAGACTAAAAGTTCTTAGTACTGCTGTCTGCATAGCCTCAACAACACCCAGGTGAGGGTTGCCTTGTTACCACTGGACAGTTGTGAGAGGTCTGTGTCTCTCTAGGCCTCCCCTACACTACCTCAGAAGGCAGAGAGAGGGACTCCGCATTACTTTCAGCACATATGGAAGTCTAAACTCCTTATATGGTCTTCACTACGGGGAAGGAGTGCCTTATTATTGCCTGGAAGGGATGAAAATCTTTGCTGCCTCCTCTGTCTTCTCTGATACCACCCATGAGGGTGGGGGATTTGGTATACCTTGTCACAGCCTGGCAAGAATGGAAGGCTAAGATCCTCATGTGGCCTTTGTTGGCATGGTTGAGAGTGAGACCACAGGTAGGGTTTGTGTGTGTGTGTTTTCCGTTATGTTTGGCTTAAGTAGTGCAGTTATTGACTAAAAGTTTGTGTCTTGCTAGTCTATACCTTTCCTTGTCCTTTGGCTAGAGAGAACAGTCTTTTGTTAGAATTCTTTGTGACTGTTAGTATTTTTAGGTTGTCAGCCTTTCCAACTTGAAATCTGTGATATATAAGGCAAAAAGAAAACCCAGGGAACTTGCTACCATATTGCTCTCTGGGCCTTAAGGTACCCAGCTGATCTGCCTTCTTGTTTCCACTTTTCAAAATCATTTTGTTTGTAATGTCTAATGCCCAATGTTCTTAAATGTATCACAGAGAGGAAGAGGGAAAAGTATTTCTACCCCATCTTCCCAACAAATTTCTTTCAATTTAGAGAGAATTTAGTACGTTTACATTTTATATTTTTTGCTATTGCCACATAGTCCTGCATAACAACAAACAAACAAACAAACAAAACCTTCAAACTATTAACTTAAAGATAGAATTACAAACAAGAGTCTTTAATCCTTAGTCATGCATCTGCAGGTTGGTTGTGATTGGGTGTGAGCTTTGGTAGTTTGGCTGGGTCTGCATAAAGGAGGCATCTGTTTACACAGGGGCTTTATGGGTTTGCCATCCGTCTTGGTTCAGCAGGCTGTCTGAGGTATATTTTCCATGATGATAATAGAAGAATGAGAGAAGAAGTCCTAGTGTGGAAGTATTTCCCAAGTCCCTTCTGTATATTGTATGCTATCATCTAACTAGCCTCAGCAAGTCTCATGACTGAATCCAAAGTCAAAAATCAAAGATGCTCATGCTATCCTCCATGAGATTAATGCAAGGCATGCAACCAATCTAAGACTCCCCAAGTTCTAATTAAGTAGTGGTATCCCATAAGAAGTTCATGATCACATGATATTCATTTGTTCTTGATGCTACATTTCACTTCTTTTTCCCCCCAGTTTTGGAGAGTTATATTGGCAAGTATTTCTTCAAATATTGCCTATGAATCTTCCTCTTCTTATGGAATGTAATTAGAAGTGTGTTGGCACGCCTGGGTGGCTCAGTCGTTAAGCGAATGCCTTTGGCTCTGGTCATGATCTCAGGGTCCTGGGATCGAGCCCCGCATCGGGCTCCTTGCTCAGTGGGGATCCTGCTTCTCCCTCTGCCTGCTGCTACCCCTGCTTGTGCACTCTCTCTCTCTCTGACAAATGAATAAATAAAATCGTAAAAAAAAAAAAAGTTTGTTAAAACTATCCCATCTTTTTTTCCTTTAAAGCATCAATCTGATCACATTATTCTGACATCATTCTCAATCAAACATACTCTGTTCTTCTGTTACATCCCCTTATTGAATTCTTAGGTTCAAAATTAAACTTTTTTTCAGTTGTAGACTATTTTTTATAGCTTATAGAATTCTTTAAGCATTATTCCTTTTTCTCTATTTTTTAGGAACATATTAATTATAATTATTTTGATATGCCTGTTTATGTGACTCATTTGTGGGTCTGTTTCTATTCTCTCTTTCTCTCTTTGTCTCTCTCTCTCTCTCAGTATTTTAGTCCTGTTTTCTTGCATGCTTTGTACTTTTATTTAGATCTCATATAATTATTTAGATATCTGGATGAATTATCTTTAACATATTGTATAAACATTTCTTTTGGATGATGGATAGAATACACAAACTTTATCTGGATGAGATCTGTTTTTAGGTTTTGTTAGAACTGCTCTATGTCAGTTTTGCCCTTGCTGCTATGATATGATAGTTCTGGGTTTTCAAACCAAACTAGGGAAAGGACCACTGCAACTTGATGGGTCTTTAACTTCAACTTTTGTTTCCCCAGAACGGAATGGTGGCTGAAATCACTGTGCAGCTCAGCTCTTTAATCTCCAAGCAGATGCTACTTTCTGCTGCTTTCCTTCAAGTTTTATCCTGTAATGTGCAATCATGAATTTCCAAGGGGAGATTACATGCATATTATTTTACTCACTTTGTTTCCTATATCTGTAGTATCTTTCCTTTAAGTCCTAGATGCTTTGCCCATCCTAAATTTAAGCTTCAGTCTCCTTGGCCCAATGTGACTGCTACTTTGTTAAGGTAAATATTCCCCCAAGCATGAAATGATAAATGGACTCAAGAGTAAAACCCTGGGAAAATGGAGCTCAACTCATTATATGAATTGTAGCCCCTTGAGTCCTCTATGCATGGTTTATTTCCAAGGCCATTAAAACAGTCATTTTGTGTTATCGCCTAAATTTTACAGTTGTTTTCAACAGGGGGTTATTCTGACTCAAGTTCCTACACCTTGGCTATAATCAAAATTCTAAAATATCATAGTGCTCTTTTGTTTTTGTGTGTCCACTGGACCCTTTAAAATACATCACTGGATTTTAGTCATTGCCAACAAGGGTATGACATATTTATGCTAGGAATTTATTTTGATTGACAGGATTATAAAAATCCTTGTCTATCACTGTCACCTACAAGCCCTTTATTTTGAAAGAGCTAATTGGAAGAAAGAGAATAATGAAAAAAAGGAGAAGATTGTAAATAAAATGAACTATAAACTGTATTTGTAGTTGTTTAACATTAAAGATAGTATTGTACTGCTAAAAATAAGCCTTTTTCTTTGTTGGCAAATAATTCCAAAATGATTTAGATGGAGACTTTAATTTTTAAAGAAAGACATTGTTTTTCCTTACTTTTAAAAACTGGAAAGAGAAAACAGAAATGCCTAACACTTCAAGACAGTTTAGAAGTGTCTATTGACACTTGCGCAGTAACAACTGGGAACTTGTTAGAGATGTAACTTCTAATGCCCCACTCTGGACTTCCTAGATTAGAAACACTGCTGGTGGAGCCCCGCCATCTGTGTTTAACAAGCCCTCCAGGTGATTCTGATTCGTGCAAAAAAACCCCTCAGCTCATGCTGGTGGACCAGAGAACACACTTTGAGAAACATTGTCCCAGAATACAATACCTGGCACCATATAGGTGATCAATAGATGCTTATTGAATAATTGAATAAATAGATGGATTGATAAACAAAATCAATCATACTGCTCCATAGAATCACTTATAATTTGAAAACAAAGTTCCATGGGATGCCTGGGTGGCTCAGTTGGTTAAGCGACTGCCTTCGGCTCAGGTCATGATCCTGGAGTCCCGGGATCGAGTCCCACATCGGTCTCTCTGATCAGCAGGGAGTCTGCTTCTCCCTCTGACCCTCCCCCCTCTCATGCTCTCTCTATCTCATTCTCTCTCTCAAATAAATAAATAAATAAAATCTTAAAGCAAAAAAAAAAAAGAAAAGAAAACAAAGTTCCTAACTCTATGACACTAGGATCAGAGATGATGGGAGGAAGGATTAAGTTTATTAAATTTTATATGAGAAGTTCACATGTATGAGTTTTCTATATCTCCCAAATGTTAACTCCAAGACAGTACCAGAGCCAGGATACATTGGCATCCTGTTGTCCTACAGTAGTGGTTTCAATGTGTGGTCCCTGGAACCAGTAGCATTAGCATTACTTGAGAACTTGTTAGAAACGTAGAGACTCACTGAATCAGAAACAGAAAGTTTACAGACCTTCCAGGGGATCCCAGTGCACACAAAACTTTAGGAACCACTGCTCTAAGATATGGATTTTAGTAAGTTGGCAATGAATCACATGGAAAAGTTAATTATAGGTGATATTTCAACTAAGCACCAAGGTACAAGAGATGGAAAATTCCAAAGTAACTTTCCAAATTAATACTGCAAATGTTCAAAGGAAACTCTTTAGTTCTACAACTTTGAGAACTTTCAGCTAGATAATATATATGCGCGTGTGTGTGTGTTTGTGTGTGTTCCTGAGAATATAGGAAACTTAATATATGATTTCTGTGATCAAATATTATGATCTAACTCTTATTACTGAAATCTCAGTGGTGCTAGAGGGGTTGCTTTGTCATTATTTTTTTTTAAAGATTTTATTTATTTATTTGAGAGAGTGAAAGTGAGAGAGATCACAGAGGGAGAGGGAGAAAGAGGCTCACCATTGAGCGGAGAGCCTGATATGGGACTTGATCCCAGGACCCTGAGATCATGACCTGAGCCAAAGGCAGATGCTTAACCAACTGAGCCACCCAGGTGCCCCAGCTTTGTTATTATTTTGCAATAAACCTGCACTCCTCCAAGAATTGGTCAGTACAAAGGATATTTAGGTCTTTCTCTTGGACCAGTGGCAGGTCATGTGGGAGACTATTGTCCAACCTAGAGTCACCTTGGGTCATCTAGTAGTGTCACTGAGAGAGTTCAGGAATGAATTTCAGGTCTCAGCAGCAAAAAGCTAAGGGATGGCCCTGGATACTAGGGCTTGCTGAAGTTAGGGCATGCCGTCAACTACAGTATCATGCCCAGAGTATGAGCTCTATGGACAGAGGGCCCCAATAAAGAAACTCGAAAAAGTCTCTGACAGCATCCAAAGAGAAAGTGGTTCTAAACAGTTGCCCAGGGAGCAGAAAACTAGCTCATGAAACTGCCATTTAAACAAAAGATTACACTTCTTTTCCACTCCATTGTCACTCTGCTCCAACTGCATAGGAGTCATAAACAATCTAGCAAGGTAGGGTGAGGGCAGTGAAAGCACATGCAAGGAAATACAAAAGAAGCCAACCATGCTTCTCTTCCACTGCAGGCCTCCAGGAGATGCAGGCTTCTGCAGGCTGGGAAGGTGAGAGTGTTTAACGCTAAAGCAAATCCAAAGTTTGTATCAGTATCTTGAACTGGACATTCTACTTCCTGAATTAGGACCAGTTTGTTACTTAAAGTGACTCCAGGATATTTTAACCAAAAAAAAAAAAAAAAAAAAAGTGAGCAAAAATATCATTGACTTGAAGTTTTCACCCAGGGGCAGAGAAACATTATCACAACTGAACACATTTTGGAAAGATGGTGAAAGACAAAAATAAAGTTTTGTTTTGATTATGTCAGGAGTCGTGCTTGCTCAACACACTGGTTACACACAGACTGAGCCTTAAACAATTTGGTTCAAGTCCAAAAATTCTAAAAAACCAGAGCTGAGCCAGCTCTGTGCACGTGAAGCCTAGACTACAGCAATTCCACATGTGGACAAGTGCCCAGATGCCCACAGAAATGTTGACTGTGAATTTTATGTTTAAAATAGTTGATGAAGATATGGAGTGATTTTGTAGGGCCAAAGTGGTATAATAAATATAGATTTCCTGCTTCTGTTTTCAGTACTTTCTTGAAATATTAGATCTGCCATTCCCTGGCATGTGGTACAGAGTAAACCACTAATTCTGTAGGTCTCAGTTTCTTCATCTGTGTTATAGAAGACTGGGCTAGATAATTTTAAATGTTGGCAGTTATGATTCCATGACATCATAAAAGCAAATTAAGGTGTGAAATATACATTTAGTTCAAGCTTTTGCTATTAGCTTGAAATGAGATCTTTAGCAAGTCTCCTAATTTCTGCATGTTACAGTTCCCTTACCTGTAAATGCCTGCCTTGCATTCCTATAGGTGGTTATGAAACTCAGAAAGATGTTGGTAGTTAGAGTAACAGCCTCCAAAGATGCCTATGTCTTAATCCCTGGAGACTATGACTATATCAATTTACATGAGAAATGGGACTGTATGTATGTGATTAAGAAAAAGACCTACAAATGAATACATTATCCAGGTCTGCCTAACCCAGCCACACAGGTCCTTAAAATCAGATACCATTCCCAGCTGTGGTTAGAGGGAACAATGACCATAGAAGAATGGTCAAAGAGATGCAAAGTTGCTGGTTTTAAAAGATAGAGAAAGGGAGTGCAAGCCAAGGAATGTGGGAGGTCTCTAGAGCTAAAGATGGCAAGGAAAGTGCTTTTTCCCCATGGCCGTCAGAAAGGAGCACAAGCCTGCCAATGTCCTGATTTTAGTCTAGTAGGACCCATTTAGACTTTTCACCTCCAGAGAATACATTTGTATCGGTAAGCCACTACATCTATGGTAATTTGTAATGGCAGCCACAGAAAACTAAAATAAGTGTGAACATTTTTAAAAGTTCAGAACCCAGTGCAAAGGCAGGATCTGGTGGTGATAAAGATAGATATTCTAAAAGGATGTGATATGAACATTGTTTTTTTTTTTTTTGTTTTGTTTTTTAAGCATACCAAAATGCTACCAAGAGTGGGGAAGAAATTCTAAAGGTTATCCAGAGAACCTGCATCTTCCTCCACAGCTCATTCTTCTTATCCAGATGGCATATTCTTTTCTTAAAAATCTCATGCACAGAAATTCAGCAAATACTCTTAGTCACCAATTCCAGAATCTCACCATTTTTATTACTGCAAAAAATCATTTCATTTTAATTAGGACAGATTTTTTAAAGCACGTAATTATTTTATTCTTAGTTGTGCTACCATGAAGAGAAAAGTTTTCTCTAACACATTAATATGGGAAATTATTCCCACATTAAGTAAGTTTTGAGCTAATGCCAAAGTATCTTTTTATTCCCATTTTTAGCTAACGCCTACAATTTATTTTGGTTTGGGGATTATTCAAATCATTCGGTATGTGGTGGATATCATGGTAGTGTCTCTTCTTTTAAAACCCACCCTTTCATTCTATGGGATGCTGTGCCTAGTACTGTGCAAATTATACTTACCTCCGTTCTGCTGGCTTCCTGTGAGGCTCGACCAGCAGGGGGAGCTAGATGGAGCCTTGTAAGAGGAGAAAGACGAATGAACGTATGGCTAGCATCACCACAGGGACTGTTCATCCTGACTGTGGTAGCTGGTTTCTGTATCAGTGGTTAGTTCCAATTTGCCCCCTAGTACTCCCTCAGAAATATCAGCACACCTTTCTTGGAGGTTTGAGTTCCAGCTTAATGGAAGTGCATCTCTAAGATTCTGAAACGTGGGTTGCAGTCGGCTGGTGTCTTCTCCTCAGAGAGCTGAGTGTCTTCTCAGTGGGACTTCTTCCTTTTCATCCTCTTCCTGTTGTCCTCCCAGGTCCTGGGGGTGGTAGCTGTACATCAGCGATCTCTTTTGCCTTTTGGTTATCTAATATCTGGTTAAGCATGATACATTAAATTTGTTCTGTTACAGTTTGGTGGGCTGCTCTGTATCCTCACTGGAACCCGAATAATGCAAAATTGGTAATTTGTGGTCCCAGGAAACAAACCCTCGAAGATAACATATTGGGATTCGATTGTCTATATCTTTGGGTTTGAATGCAGTTCTGTACTCCCTGAAATAGGAATGGAATGCTGCTAATCTCTGGCATTTAACGGTATGAGAAGCAATTAAATTATCACCTATGGTTGTGATAAAGTGCCCTCTGAGGTAAGGTGTTTGTTTAGGAGATGCAATACTTGCTGCATTTGACTATGATGGCAGCAATGATGATCCCATGAACTTTGATGTGGGGTAACTGCTTCTAAGTGTCTTGGAGTGTTTAAAGAAAGAAATGACAAGCCGAGGTTGGTACTGCACAGAGAACCAGTTTTGAACTCAGGTTCAGCTGCATACCACTTGCAAATCAATACTTGAGAGAAGTGATGGTGGGAAAGGGAATGTTGCCTTATTTGGGAACCTAGCAACCTGAGAAGATTGTGGACTAACATCCAAAAGACCATCTTCCCCATCTAGGTGAAGGTTTTAAAGGGGAAGTCATGGGGAAAGGGAGGGGGGGCTATGTGCAGGAGAGGCAGGTGCCATGCAGTTAGTCATATGTGGACATGACCCTGAACAGACTGGGCATCAGTGGCAGATGTATTCAAATGTAGTTAGGCCTTATTTTCTGGGAAAGTTTGGTTCTTCACTCCTGGAAATGTCAAGGAAAGTAGGTTAGCTCTACAGACCAAGGGACTTAGGTCAGCGGGAAAGGAGTGCATAAGCTTGAAGCAAGTTAACCCTTAAGACTGGTTGAATGCTGTTACAAGGTCACAACTCAACAACCAACAGCTTCTCTGGTGGCCCTGAAGAGAGTATCTTATTCTTACAGCCACTGGGTTAAGCTCAATAAATCCAGACACAAACATTAATTGTGCAAGTTGCAGAATTACAGCTTACATTGACTCAGAGTTTTGCCAAGTACCTCATGTGAAAGTTAAGACATTTATTAGAAAATATTGGGGTCTTAGCATTTGGAATGGGGATATATAGGTGAACTCAGATGAAGCTGAGACTCTTGATTCTCAAGTTATTTTGAGTCTCTTTTGCCAATCTATACAACCTACCTTCTTGTGTCTGAGGAGTCTAGTTTTCTTTCTCTTGAATACCATGTAATTTCATCCGGGGTGTTGCCTTACAGGGGAATGTCTATTATCTCCAAGTCCCACTATATGCCCACCTATTATTACCACCAGAATCATAACTTAGAATCCCAGGATAATATCTTAGAATCCTCTAAAAAAAAAAAAAAAGCTCAACTTTTGACCCAGCAGAAAATAGCTATACTCTTAAAAATTATCAAGATCTTCCAAAATCCTCAACAAAATCCTAGCTACTAGGATCCAACAATACATTAAAAGGATCATCCACCACGACCAAGTGGGATTTATCCCCAAGATGCAAGGGTGGTTCAACATTCGCAAATCAGTCAATGTGATAGAACACATTAATAAGAGGAGGGAGAAGAACCATATGGTCCTCTCAATTGATGCAGAAAAAGCATTTGACAAAATACAACATCCTTTCCTGACTAAAACCCTTCAGAGTATAGGGATAGAGGGAACATTCCTCAAGTTCATAAAATCCATCTATGAAAAACCCACAGCTAATATCATCCTCAATGGGGAAAAGCTGAGAGCTTTTCCCTTAAGATTAGGAACACGTCAAGGATGCCCACTCTCGCCACTACTGTTCAACATAGTACTAGAAGTCCTAGCAACAACAATCAGACAACAAAAAGAAATATTGGTAAAGAAGTCAAACTCTCTCTTTTCGCAGACAACATGATACTTTATGTGGAAAATCCAAAAGACTCCATCCCCAAATTACTAGAACTCATACAGCAATTCAGCATTGTGGCAGGATACAAAATCAATACACAGAAATCAGTTGCTTTCTTATACACTAACAATGCAAGTGTAGAAAGAGAAATTAGAGAAATGATTCCATTTACAATAGCACCAAAAACCATAAGATACTTTGGAATAAACCTAACCAAAGGTAAAGGATCTATACTCTAGGAACTACAGAACACTCATGAAAGAAATTGAAGAAGACACAAAAAGATGGAAAAATATTCCATTTTCATGGATCGGAAGAATAAACAATGTTAAAATGTCTATGCTAGCCAGAGCAATCTATACCTTCAATGCCACCCCGATCAAAATTCCAATGACATTTTTCAAAGTGCTGGAACAAACAATCCTAAAATTTGTATGGAATCAGAAAAGACCCCAAACTGCCAAGGAAATGTTGAAAAAGAAAAAACAAAGCTGGGGGCATCACATTGCCCAATTTCAAGCTATATTACAAAGCTGTGATCACCAAGACGGCATGGTACTGTCACAAAAACAGACATATAGACCAATGGAACAGAGTAGAGAACCCAGATATGTACCCTCAACTCTATGGTCAAATAATCTTTGACAAAACAGGAGAAAACATGCAATGGGAAAAAGACAGCCTCTTCAATAAATGGTGCTGGGAAAATTGGATGGCTATATACAGAATGAAACTCGACCATACTCTAACACCATTCACAAAGATAAACTCAAAATGGATGAAAGACCTCAATGTGAGATAGGAATCCATCAAAATCCTAGAGGAGAACATAGGCAGTAACCTCTTTGACATCGACCACAGTAACTTCTTTCAATATACATCTCCAAAAGCTAGTGAAACAAAAGGAAAAATGAACTTTTGGGACTTCATCAAGATAAAAAGCTTCTGCAGAGCAAAGGAAACAGTCAACAAAACAAAGAGGCAACCCACAGAATGGGAGAAGACATTTGCAAATGACACTACAGATAAAGGGCTGGTATCTAAGATCTATAAAGAATTTCTCAAACAAATAAGTCAAAAAATGGGCAGAAGATATGAAAAGACCCTTCTCTGAAGAAGACATACAAATGGCTAACAGACACATGAAAAAATGTTCATCATCATTAGCCATCAGGGAAATTCAAATCAAAACCACATTGAGATACCACCTTACACCAGTTAGAATGGCCAAAATGGACAGGGAAAGAAACAACAAATGTTGGAGAGGTTGTGGAGAAAGGGGAACCCTCTTACACTGTTGGTGGGAATGCAAGTTGGCACAGCCACTTTGGAAAACAGTGTGGAGGTTCCTCAAAAAATTAAAAATAGAGCTACCTTATGACCCAGCAATTGCATTCCTGGGTATTTACCCCAAAGACACAGATGTAGTGAAAAGAAGGGCCATATGCACCCCAATGTTCATAGCAGCAATGTCCGCAATAGCCAAACTATGGAAAGAGCTGAGATGCCCTTCAACAGATGAATGGATAAAGAAGATGTGGTCCATATATACACTGGAATATTACTCAGCCATCAGAAAGGATGAATACCCAACTTTTACATCAACACGGATGGGACTGGAGGAGATTATGCTAAGTGAAATAAGTCAAGCAGAGAAAGTCAATTATCATATGGTTTCACTTATTTGGGGAACAAGGAGTAGCATGGAGGACATTAGGAGAAGGAAGGGAAAAATGAAGGGGGGGGGATCGGAGGGAGAAATGAACCACGAGAGACTATGGATTCTGAGAAACAAACAGGGTTTTTAGAGGGGAGGGGGGCGGGGGGATTGGTTAGCCTGGTGACGGCTATTCAGGAGGGCACGTACTGCATGGAGCACTGGGTGTTATATGAAAACAATGGATCGTGGATCACCACATCAAAAACTAATGATGTATTGTATGGTGATTAACATAACATAATAAAATTTTTAAAAAAATTATCCAGATCTTGCTAATTTATACCAGCAGAAACCAGGGACTATCTATGAGAATGGATTCTAACAGCTTCTATGGTAGCCCCTTAAAGATAAAGGAAGTTTTAGTGTAACTCCTGATTCAATTAAATGTATTTATAGAGGTGTGTTTACCAGAAATTCTGGATTTGATGTTCACCAATTTAGAAAAGTTTATACAATTTTGATGATAGAGTAAAGCTTGAACTTAATGGTTTCAAACCTCACTTAATGTGATTGAGATGCCAGAACTTCCATGGAACAATGTAAAGAAAGAAATCCAAAGGTTCAGAGACATAGAAATGTGGAAGAGGCATGCATTTCATCACATCCCCACTACCTCCTCCAGGAGTGCTGAGAAGGTAATAGTTTCACTAAGCATTGAGAAATACCTTAATGATGAGAGCATTAGTATGGGTATAAGAATAGGAAATAACTCCCTGATTTCAAAGGGGATGATAGGATCAGAGGAACAAAAGACAATTGACAGTACATAACCACCATGGACAAGCTGGGGATATTTACCATAACCAACAGTAAGGATGTGGTAGAAATCAGACTATTTGCACCTGTAGGGAACTTTTGAGGTCACTAATTATGATGCCTTTATGAAAAAATAGATGATTGGTCTAATAAATATTACTTGATCCACATTAAAAAAAAAATCACTCTAGTTCTGGTGATTTTTAATTACCATCATGGAGGGGTGCGTGGGTGGCTCAGTCGGTTAAGCATCTGCCTTCTGCCTGGGTTGTGATCCCAGGGTCCTGGGATTGAGCCCCAAGTTGGGCTCCAGGCTCGGCAGGGAGCCTGCTTCTCCCTCTCTCTCTGCTCCTCCTTCTGTTTGTGCTCTCTCTCTCTCATGAATAAATAAAATCTTAAAAAACAAACAAACAATTACCTTCATGGAGAATCACGGCCACTCACCCAGTTTTCAGATCATAGCCAGCTCGCAAACCTGGAGCTGTTTGACTACTGGGGGAATCAGTACCTAGGAACAGGGCCTGCCACACTGCCACAAATATGTATGGAAATATTCCTCCAAAACTTCTTCAAAGGGGCTTGAGGCCCTTTAACAAAGGGAAATGGGAACACTTAGCACTTATCAAGATCAGTAGACACTGTATTTGATCTGACAGTAATTTCTGGGAATCCCAAAATGTGACTGTGATCTACAAGTTAATTAATTTAGGCCATAAATGGAGTTTTTAGCCAAATTTGAATTAAAATAGGCCCAGCAGTTTTGTCGATACACTCTATTTTCCCACTGCTTGAATGAATAATTGTAATAGACAGACATAGCAAATGTTGGAATTCACGTATCTCTTTGACCATTGACTGAAGGTCATTGTGAAAATGAAAACTAAGTGGAAGCCCCGAGAATTTCTCTTCCCTTACCAGAATAAGAAAGAAAAAATCATACCATCCGCCTATAAAGACTGCAAAATTTAGTGCTTCCATCAAAAACTTGAAATATTCATGAGTCCTGATACCTATCATACCTTATTTAGTTGTCCTATTCAACCCATGATAAAGGGAGAAAGATCTCCAAGAACGCCTGCGAATTATCTTAAACTTAATTAAGTGGCAACTCCAAATAGGGCTGCTGTTCCAGATAAGGTAAAGTAACTTTCAGAACAAATGAACGCATTTCCTGGTACCCAGACTGCTGCTAGCAAATGTTTTTTCCACTCTATACCAGTTTGTAAGATCCATCCATTTGAAACAATTCTATTTTATCCCACAATTGATCTTCACAAAGTTGCCTCATGGCAACATCAAATCTCATACTATCATATTATAGTCTGCAGAAATCTTGAAGGTCTTTACAATGTCCACTACACTGATGACATTGTGCCAGTCAGACCAGAAGCACAGATAATAGCAATTACATCCATTGCTTTGGAAAAATGCATGCAATCCAGATGGTGCACTGAACTTTATGAAGGCTCACACAATCTTTGTGAAATATCTGAAGGTCCAGTGAAGTATGCTGAGCTATGCCCTCTGAGGCGAAAGACAACTTGTGTTGATACTATTACATAGAAAGCACCATGCTTAGCAGGACTTTTTGTATCTTATGGGCAATTTATACGTATTTTCAGATGCCACTCTGAGACTTTCACTGAGAAACCCATGAAGCTAGAGACATGTCAGCTCTCCAGGACCTTCTCCTTAGTAGTGTGATTTGTGGTGCTACTGGGGTTGACTTCCAAGCTTCTTAGCTATGACCACTAGTCTAGAAGCAACCATGCATCAGTAGTCTTGGCCCCAGCTCTGCAGGAACTTGCTCTGAGCTTTTCAAGTATGTGTGGTAATCAAGCAGTAGTAGGTCCTCCTTAAAGTCCTGAATTCCAGCTCCTTCTAGGCACTTCCCCAAACCTGTACATTTAAAAATCCCAACTCCGTCCCTTTCTCCTCATCCCCCACCGCGCCCCCCGGGTGGTAGCTCTTTCTTCAATCATTGCCTCTGCCATACCTCAGATTCCTCTTTTTGTTTTATTCAGTTCTCTAATACCTAGTTAACAATATATTATATAAATTCTTCCTGTTAAAATGGAAGGTCTTGCTTCTGCCTCCTTACTGGAACTTGACTGATATTTAAATGAAAATATATTTGTGAACTGAACTTTGTAATTCAGAATCCATAGTAGGGAAGTATTTCTAAAGAACAAGAGGGGATGATTCCCTATTCATAGTGTTAAAGTATAAAAACTAATAATGATATTACATGTACAAAATTCATCTAACATCTTCCAATTTTGTATATCTATATGTATATATGTATACACACACACATATATACACACATATAAAATTTCATAATCCCACAGTGGATCAGCTACCTCATTTACATTTTTATTTGATCCTATATTTTGCTATAAAGTCCCCTTAAACCATTCCTAAATTTAAAAATCTCAACATTTGTTCTTCAGAATTTTGACACAACTGGGTCTCCCGTTTCTCTTGTATCTGTGACTTTAAATTCTGTCAGCCAATAAACAATAATATTTCCATAATCTGAATTGTCCCCTTGTAGCTTTTAGGCTACAAAAATAAAATGTAATCATGAATGCATTTGTTTTATGTCTTAGACACCTCTCAGAAGGTCTTAATTTTTATCCAATCTCAATATGTTTCAGTTTTTGTGGGTTGATGTTGGTGGTTGCTGTTAAAAAATATTTTTAAATTAATTTCAGGTGGGCTTCTGGCATATCTGTGTGGTATAATACAGCTAGTATTATTGTTTGTTTGGTGCTCTCAGTACTATAATCCATAAAACATGAGGATATACCTGGTTTCTTAGCTTTTGACTTTTCTTTTTTTCCCCCAAGACTCTCTCTCCTGGTTCTAATGCGAAGGAGATGATGCTGTCTACTGAAAGCCATGAAAGCAGCAAAAGTGGAGCACTTCCTGAGATCTTTCTTGTAGACCTGAGCCTCCAAGATGAGGAGGCAATGGTGTTCACTTCTCTTGTCTTCACCATTAAAGTTTCTGCAGTAATTCTTAGAACTGCACCCAGAAAATTCAGGGAATTTAATCACGACAGGAGGAACCACCTGCTTCATGAAGTTACCATTTTAAAAAGAAAAGTGGGAAATGAGCAAAGGAAAAAAATCTCAGATACGCAGAAATGGCCCCTAGATTGACACTTAGAGAAGTAAAGAAAATAAATGGTTTTGTAAGGTGTACAAATGTTACTTTCCAAAAAAAAAAAATGAAACAAAACAAAAAAACCCCAAACAAGGGGAGAATTACAGAGGAATACAGATGGAGACAGATAACTAAGCAGTCTAGAAGAAACATTTTTATGTACTCTCACACACATTTATTTTTTCATTCAATTGGTTGGAAATGTGTCTATGACCAAGAAGCTTTGACTGATTTAGCACAATGAAGATGAGCAAAGGGAGTTAAATTTGAAATTAAATTGGAATTACTTAAACTATGGAAATGCGTACCTTCTCTGATAAAGGAGAGAATACACAGAGTGAGCAATGATAAGAAATGTTCTCTACAGCTAATTATTTAGGACAGTTGGCCTTGGTGATTAAATGTGTAAGCTATAGAGTCACACAAAGGCCAGAAATTCAGTACAAATTCTCCAAAAAAACGATCCCTATTCAATATTTTTTAAAGGTTGTATTTTGTTAGGATAACTGTTAAGACGTTGATGAACAGATGTTAGAGGAAGCCCTACCCCGGCCCAGTGCCAGGCAAGTCCCCTGATTGAAACTTGTTTTTATTGCACAGGTCAACCATTATAATGTGTTCTGCACTAAAGACAATGGTTAATTCAACTTTCTGCTTCTGAGATCCAAAAGAAAAAAAATTCTATTGTTATAACTCTGGTTTACTTATCTGGAAAGTAGAGATTATAATAGTGCCTATATTATAAGATTTATGTGAGAATTAATAGTGATCATTCCTTTAAGTCATGATGACATCTGTGACATGTCTGGCACATAGTACTCTCTCAGTAAACATTATTTGTCACTATTGTTATTTGTAGAGAAGGAGATTTACCTAGCACTTTTCTGACAGGGGCTACACAGAACACTGATGCTTGGGGTTCTTCAACTAAAAGTGGATTAATAGTGTGCACAAAATCTTCTCCAGTGTATTAATCATATCCTTAATTTTCTATATCTTATGACATTTTGACATTTGGGGGGACTCTTGCTGGCTGAAGAGAGATTGTCCCTCCCAGGGCTAACTACTTCCTTCTATATGGTGAACAGCTTGCTGGTGACCTGCCTTTCATTTACAAACCAATCAACCTGGAATCTCTATCCTCAACCATCTCTTTTATCTAACTTCCACACATTAAGCCAATATTTCTCCAGCCCTAAATCAACTCAGGGACAGGTACCAGACAATTAGGGACAGCTTCTAAACACCAGAGCCCACAGGAAAATTATCCAAACTAGCCAATCCTAAGATGTTTACCCTGTTCTGCCTTATCTTTCTTGCAGAAACCCCAATAAAGGCTATGACCTATGTGTTTCCCTTTCTTCTTTCTGCCTCTGATTGAGACTGTTTTTTCCTTTGTGGCTTGCGTGATGTGCCTTGCCTCTCATTTCTAGGGGAACAACAAGTTACATTAAATTTGTCTTTCAACAACACTGGACTCTCCATGTCATCAC
The DNA here is from genome assembly GCF_011800145.1 of Mirounga leonina. Lineage (NCBI taxonomy): Eukaryota > Metazoa > Chordata > Mammalia > Carnivora > Phocidae > Mirounga > Mirounga leonina. Next base: position 32,223,428 of record NW_023270265.1, read on the forward strand.
TTGGTCACTTCTTTATTTTTATTTTTAATATTTTTGAGAGAGAGAGAGAGCATGAGCCAGGGGGTGGAGAGGGCAGGGAGGAAGTGGAAGGGGCAAAAGGAGAGGGAGAAAGAGAATCTTAAGCAGGCTCCATACCCAGCACAGAGCCAGACACAGGGCTCCATCTCACGACCCTGAGATCATGACCTGAACCAAAATCAAGAGTCAGACTCTTAACCAACTGAGCCACCCAGGCACCCCTAATTGGTCACTTCTTTAAATTAAAATCACTCAGGTATACTTTGAGACACCCACATCTTTCATCAAGAGGTGCATTCAAGTCCCCTCAGACATTTACTCAAACTTGACCATGTGGTTTGCTTTGGGCAAGGGGCCATCAACAAAGTAAGACTTGACAAGTACACATTAGCACTTTCCCTGTTGTTAGGCTGCCCTGAGATCTTCATGCCACATGAAAGCTGATCTCTCCTACTGGGAAACGAAAGGCATCACAGAGAAGAACTGAGGCATCCCAGCCCATAGGCAACACAGTGACAGACAGGTGAGTAAGGTCCTTTGAGACCATCTGCCTTTCAAGCCATATCTGATTTCAACCACACAAGTGAGTCCAGTGATCTACAAGTGAGATCAACACAAGAACTGCCCAGTAAACCCAAAGGAATAGGGAATAACAGTAATCATTGTTTTAAGGAACTAAATTATGGGGTAGTTTGTTATACAGCAATAGAGAAGTGAAACACAAAAGCAACTTGTGATGAAATTGTATGCATTATTAAGTGCCTTCTACACACATTCATACTAACACACATACACATATTTCTACCTATCAGTTAATATGCAATATGAGACAAATTATGAAGAATTCTAAAAATGAAAAATATATAAAAAGACAAAACTATCTCTTTATTAATCAACATAACTTTGGTTAGTAAAAGTCAGGAATGGAATTAGTCCATCTCGATAACATAAAGCCTTGTGCCAGATCTTAAGGAAATAAAACAGCAATTTCCCTCATAGCATTGTTTTGAGGTTTAAATAAGATAAAGTACAGAAAGTACATAGTTCAGTACTCAGCATGTGTTAAAAAATCCAGTACGGCAGCCATTATGATCCCATACCACTTACCTGATATAGAATTATGATGAAATTCTTATAAATCAACAATAAGAAGGCAAGCAACCCAAATAAAACACATGGACAAATTGAATAGATACTTCGCAAAAAATGAGATCTGTATTTGTCACCTTGGGCTGCCATAACAACAACAACAAAAACACAGATTGGGGGACTAAAACAACAAGAATTTATTCTCACACAATTCTGGAGACTGGAGGTTCAAGACCAAGGTGCCAGCAGTGTTAGTGTCTGGTGAGGACTCTCCCCTTGGGTTGCAGTTACCCATCTTCTCACTTTGTGCTCACATGACCTTTTCTCAGTACATGGATGTGGAGAGAGTGATGGAGCAGGGGAAAAAAGGACTTCGGTGTTTATTCTTAAAACACTATTCTTATAACACTATGACCTCATTTTACCTTAATTACTTCCTTAAAGGCTTCATCTCCAAATATATAGTCACATGGTGGGTAGGTCTTCAACATAAAAATTTCATGGGGATACAAACATGTAGTTTATAACAATGTTCTAATAGACAAATAATCTCATGAAATAATACTGGTTTTTGCCAGTAAGTGCAAACTAAATCCTCACAGATATAGTATGTCACATCTACTAGGATGGCAAAAACAAAAAAAAAGTCTTACAACAGCAGATGCTGACACTGACATGGTACAACTGGCATGCTCAGTCATTGATGGGAGTACTGAAAATGGAGAAATATTTGGAAGGTTTCTTATAAAGGTAAACATGAATATACTCCTAGGTACTTGGTAAAGATAAATGAAAATATATGTCCACACAAAGGTCCATGCAAGAATATTTATAGTGGTCTTATTCATAAAAATTAACAACTGGAAACATGGGAACAACCCAGAAACACATAAACAGAAGACTATCTAAACAAATTGTCATGCATTTAAATAATGGAATGATACTTAGCAATAAAAAAGTGTATATTACTGTTATACACAACAACGTGATAAATCTTATAGCATTATATTAAGTGGAAGAATCCAGACACAAGAAAGCACATGCAGTATTATTTTATTTGTATGACATCCTAAAACAGGCAAACTTAATATTTAAAGAAATATTTTATTTGGCTGGAGGCATGACTGAGTGAGTGATAAAGGGCACAAATGAATTTTCTGGGGTGATAAACATTTATGCATTATCCTTGAATTTCACACTTAATGTTGGTGAATTTCATTGTATATGCATAAACATTCTACCAAAAATAAGGGCAAAAAGAATCACAAATAGGTAACTCTAATAGGTTTACTTTTGTTGATGGTGTGTTTGCTGTTATGAGGCTACTGCCATATATTCTAGGATTGAGGAATTGAGTAACTATATAGAATGTAATGGGAGCAAGAATTCTCATTGTTGGAGAAGGTAGTTACAAATATGAAAGAGGAGAATACTTTAATATACCATATTGTGTTAGATTGGAATTCTAAATATCAGTATGAAAAAACATATATACATATACCTATATCTATATATATACACACACACATAGATATCTAGTAGAGTGTGCCCCCACATGAGTCCAGAATGCCAGAATGTAATATTTCCATGATATTGCAGCTTCAGCTTGTGACAATTGCTCTATAGCTCTCTAGAAGTGAAGGCCAAACTACCAATGGAACTTTCTGCAAGCTGCCTACCTGTGTCATGAGTGATCCCACAGATTTGTAAGCCCCCATATGTCCTGCATGCTTTGATGGCCTCCTATCTCTGCCAGCTCTCTGGAGGATCACTTATTGTTTACCCAGCAAGTCCAAACCAGCTCCAAGCTGGCTAAACCAGGAAACTTCTCTGCTATCTTGTGGGATGAACCATACCTTCTCCAAAGAGGTCTGAACTTCTAAGTTTGTACTTTCATGGGTACTCTCCCTCCACCTAAAATACCATATAGATTTTCTTTGTAGTTATAGTTTGTCTAATATTTACTCTTTTATCACAGCTAATAATTCTTTATGTTAAACCTCTCCTGTTTAACCTTCTAGTATTTTATGTTTCTTGATTGAATTCACACTTCTATATGATCAAAACTAACACCATTAATGTTGGAACTAATTGACATTTTGTAACCCTTAATGTGATGTACTGATAGAGACACAGAATCTTTTCTGCCATTTTCTGCCAAAATTATATAACCTGAACCTAATCGTAAGAAAACACCAGACAATCCCAAATTATGGGGCAACCTAACAAATAATTGCTCTATAAAAATGTCAAGGTCATGAGAAAAAAAAAAAGATTGAAAACTTTTTCAGATTAAAAAGAACCAAAGAGTTATGACATGTATACAATGCTCAATCTTTCATTAGATCCTGGACCTGATGAAAAATACCTATGAAGGGCATTATTTGGCCATTTGACATAATTTGATTATGGCCTGCAAATTAGTTAATAATATTGTATTAATGTAGGATTCATGATTTTAAAAATTGTACCATGGTAATTAATATAAGAAAATAAACTTATTAGTAATTATACATCACAGAATTTGAGATAAAGGAACACAGTGCTTCCAATTTGCTCTCAAGTGGATCAGAAGAAAGGTGTGTGTACACATATGCACATACATACACAGAGCAAATGTGACAATATGTCTACAAGTTGGAAAATTTGGGTTAAAGGTATATTTTTCAGGCACTATCCTTTTACCTTTTCTAAGTTTGAAATTATATAGAAATGAAAATATTTTAAAAATGAAAACATTAAAAAACAAGTAAGTTCAGGGTCTGGCCTGATGTAAGTCCTGAACCAACCTTCTTCCACTGCCTCTCTCTAGACACTAGGCTTGGTCCTGCTCCTGCCTTTCCTAATTCTATCTTTCCTTTTCTACCTGCAGTGGTTTCTTCCTTCCCTCTGAGGGGAGCTAAATCTTTCATTTTGTTTTGTGTTCTTTTCTTCTCTTTTCTATTTTTTGAATGACTTTTTCCTTCAGCTAAGACAGCAGAAGACATGATTTATTGTACACGTGTTACATTTAGCCACAAATGTATGAAGTCCCACTTTTGGGACTTTAGTCTATAAATTGAGAGTATGGCAGTAATGACAGACTTTAGTCCCAAAAGTCACAGGTCCAGGGCAAAGGACCGAAACAGACTGTTTTAATATGAGAGCAAGATAGGTCTCTCACAGGTGGTCACTGGGGCGCCTGGGTGACTCAGTCGTTAAGCGTCTGCCTTCGGCTCGGGTCATGATCCCAGAGTCCTGGGATCGAGCCCCGCATCAGGCTCCCTGCTCGGCGGGAGGCCTGCTTCTCCCTCTCACAGGTGGTCACTGTGATCAGAGACCAATGGATGTTTTGATCCATTGATTCAAGTTGTAGAAAGTGGACATGCAGTCCAATAATTTATACCAGCATCCCTGGTCTCTGGATTTCCTTATTTCTGCTCCTATGGCTTCCATGGATGCACAAGCTATCACTTCACTTGGACCTCTGCCTCATCTTCCTTCTTTTTCATTTCAGCTTGCACATTCACTTCTTCCTCCACTTGGCTCTCATGGCACAGAGGTTTCTAAGAAGATAGCATTAGGCTGAGGGCCTAAGTTTTTATTTTCAAAGCCAAATTCAAGTCCATATTATTGTCATCACTTAAAGGGTTTTCCCAACTCCTGTCTTCTATCCAATTTTATTACATTCTCTATTTTATACCTTGGAACAAGAGTTCTAATGTATCTGAAGTGCTTTTATCTCCTTTATTTTGGAAGTTCTTATGCTTTACCACATAACTGTATCAGAATCCTTAGACCTATTTGATTTCATAGCTCAGCTCCACAGTTTATTAGCTGTGTGACTTGTGGTAGATACCTACCGCAAAGTAGATGACCAACTCTCTGTACCTCAGTTCAGTCTATAAAATGGGAGCTATGGCAGTAATTAAAGAACCATACTCATAATGTTGTTGGAAAATCAAAGAGGGTGATGTATGTAAAGTACTTAGGACATTGTTCTTCATATAGTAAATGCTATGGAAATATTCACATTTTTTGAATGCGGCCCAGGACCTGGTATAGGAAATAGGTGTTCATTACTTCCTTTCTTAATAGGTTGATTGATTTAGGTAGTTTATTTTCCTCTACACTATGAACTTTTAAAGTCCATATCACAACCTCTATTTATGCTCTTTAGAACAACTATTATACTAGAGAGTTGAAGATTTTCTTATGCAGGTAATGAAACAAACAAACTAATAACCAACCAACCAACAAAGCCAGCCTTGCTTCTCTCATAGTGTGTTTCTATGAGAACACAAAACTAACTGCTAAAAAAAAGAAGTGGAAAAGAAGCCCCTTATATACAGTAATTGACATTCATTGTTATTTTTGGCTATTTTCACACATTTTAACACTTAGGATTGAAATCATTTCAGCGGAAAAACTTCTCTCAGTTAAGAATCCTAGATTTATGTTTATTATTAGCTTGGCAGCAAGGAGACCTGGCCCAGCTTTAACATAAGAAAAATGTTTTCCTGTAGAGTCAAGGCAATGTGGAAAGATACTGCCTCAAGTGAGGGGTCTCAGAGACTCTTCTTAACTCTGTTAAAGTTAAACTCAATATATTAAGCATCTACAACATGCTGCTCTAGGTACATCTGTGGAGGGAGGGTGGAAATCTCTGCCTAACTTAATATCTAAAGTGTCTTATAGCAGGCATTGTGTGACACGATTCATTTGAGAGGCAGGAAGATTTGAGGATTTGGAGGAGAAAACTATTAGAACCATCTAAAGAGCAGTATTCGACAAAAACTCATTGGATGTTAGTAGTATGACCTTGAAGTTTGGGAGGGATTTCAGCTGAAGAAAAGGACAAGAAAAAGCCAATGAGTTGTGTTTGGATACACAGACATGGTAGAGCCAGCAAATAATTAGACTCTGTGTCAAGAGATGGTATGTTAGTAGGGAGGATAGAAATTAGGAATAATAGACTCAAATATTTAATTAGAATGCCTTTGGCACATAAAGAGTACTCATAGTTAAATTATAATCCAAATGTCAATCGCATGGACCATGAAAAGGTGATTAAAATCACGATTGGGTGAAATCCTTATTTATTAAGCTATATAACATAATAGATAGGTCTGTAGCATGAACTAGAAATTCAGAGCTGTATTGGGTATCATATCCTAGATGATAAGCAAACGCACTGTTCATTCTTTATAAAAACAATGCCATTGACCTGTGTTCAATAAGTCATATGCTCTGAGATTCTGCAAGGGTGGTGGCACTCTGCCAACTGGTCCTCTATAACAAAGACCCACATTCACAAAATGGTCATCATAGTAAGGAGTCTGGAACTTAACAACAATGTGAAACTGGTTAGTATACAAAGCCCTGGGACTCTGCCCACCAGATTGCCTCTGAGCTCTAGTCTCCAGCTCATGCTGAATGAAATAATTAATGACCAGTGACATAAACACCATACTTTCAAATAACTGGTTACATAATGCTGACCTTCTCTACATTACTTCTCTTTTTTTCACTAAAAAGATAATACCTATGCAGGGCAAAAGGCCAGTAAGAGGTTAGGCTGCCAAGAATATACTTGGATTGATTTGAAATGGACTTTTCTTTGAGGATTAAACATGACAATTTAACAAAATGACTGGCAAACAGTTAAGAGAGAAATAAATGAGGCTGTATGAATATTATTATGATCTTTTACTTAATATTTCCCTCTTCTGATCTTGAAGTTCTACTGCCTTCCTTCCTTTGTACCATGGTCTTCAAAAATTTGCACATTAGTTTTAAATTCCCAAATACCGGTTTTGAAATCCAAACTGACCATGTTGCCCTTCTGCTTAGAATCTTTCCATAGCTTCTGATAGCTCTTAGAATAAAGGCCCTGTAGTACAGTTAGGGGCTGCATCATCTGATGTCACCCTTCTGCTATGTACTTACCCCTCATCGTGTTGACCCCACATATCTTTGTTCCAATTTCACCACCCTTCTTCCAGCAGCTTGTGGCTTCCCACATAGGCATTTGCACATGCTGTTCTCCATGCGTGGAATGCTTAGCTTCTCTCTTCTTCACATGGTCACACACCATTTATTGTTCAGGTCTTAATTTAAATACATTTTCTCAGGGGAGCTCTCCCCGACCTTCCTGATGAGCTTTCATAAACCATCATACCATTACATGCCTCTCCTTCTTATCACTCATCACAGCTGTGAGTCTCCATTCCTGTGATAAGTTGACCTAATATCTGTATTCCCTACTATATTCCTATAAGCTCCATGAGGGAAGGGGCGATGTCATTTTTCTTCATATTGTATTCCAGAACCTGGTACAACACTCAGTACATAGTACTTGCTTTCATAAATAATGTTCTATTTACTTTATAAATATTGATCAAATACCATGTAACTATATTTGTGACAACTGCTTATAATGAAAAAAGTAAAGAAAGAATAATTGTTATAGACGATAAAGTAGAATCATTATAATACAAAAAGGTAAATACATACAAGATAAAAGTTAGTAAAACAATTTAAATAGTCTACAAAGTAAAGTTTCCTATATGACTTGTGTGTGTGTGTGTGTGTGTTTGTGCCAATTGTCATCAACTTAGGGCTTCACAAGGATTACAAATGCATTTATGTAGCTAGAGCTAGAAGCACCAAAACAGTAGTGAAGAGCTTTTTAGAGCTCTAGAAAAATCAGCTTAGGGAAAATAATTATAACTATACCTCTCTATTCATAGATAGAGAAATCTATAAATGTACACGCTCAAAAGTACACCTAAAGGCATCTACTTAAATTATATGTCATGGCATGGCTTAACCATACTATATCTGGTAAAGAACAGTTAGATCATCGTATCTGTATGGAAATAGTAGAGCCAAAAGACTGAATGCTAGCTGAAAAAGAATTTTACAAGCAAGGTTTATCTATGTCATTTCAGAAGTATCTTGAAAATGGTTTATTTCGGAATGAAAAAAACTGCCAAATAAAAAAAACAACTTTTAAAGAAAGGTTTGTTTTCACTAACATGCTTGAAAGCACCAATTTGAGTGTTTGTATCCATGATTTGCTCAACTGTGGAAGGAATATAGTATATGATATCCGCCTTAGGCATTGGGTTGTAAATATTTCATGGCTTTATAAATGTACCATGATTAAGTGTGTTTTAGTAGTCAACTGAATAATGTTTTATGGCATCAAAATGAAAAAGTTTCTTTTTTTATCTTTATCTGAGAGCTTTGAAAATACATCTCAATATTATTTTTACTTCTTATGTATTAGGACCAAACCCAACATTCTCCTGGTGATACCAAGAGTGAGAGTCCTGAGTTGTGATTTGCAGTTCTTTCTTATTCTAAGAGGAAATGCTATAAAAAATCTAATTACAAATCCTCAGCTAGGCCACACATTTATTTTGGTCAAGAGAATAATGGAAAAGATGTCCACATCCGAATCCCTGGAGTTGTGTTTATGTTACCTTACATGGCAAAGGAGATTTTGCAGATGTGATTAAGGATCTTGAGATGGTGGGGGGAGGTGGATGCAGGGATTATAATTAGAGAAGTTAGAAGATGCTCTGCTGCTTGTTTGAAAATGGAGGAAGAAGCTAATGAAGGCAGGCAATCTCTAGAAGCTAGAACAGGCAAGGAAAAGGATTCTTCAGAGCCTCTAGAAGGTATGTAGTCTTGCCAGAACCTTGATTTCTGTTCACTGAGACTCTTTACAGACTTCTGACCGCCAGAATTATAAGACATTAATTTTTTTGTTTAACCGTTAAGTCTGTGATAGAGATAACTAAAACAGTATACTAAATAGGACACTAAAACAGTAACAAATGATATGTATTTGGTATCAGTTTTAATTAATGCATTAATAATGAAAAAATTTTAATGTTACAGTGGCCTCAAAAATCAAGTAAGCAAGAAAACAAAACTCAACAAATGTTTTTGAATACTTATTATCTCAAGGGCTCTCAAGCATATCTATTTTTTAAAGATTTATTTATTTATTTTGGGGGGGGCAGAAGGAGAGAGAGAGGGAAAGAGAAACTCTGAGATTAGACCTGAGCTGAAACTAAGAGTTGGGTTTAACCAACTGCACCACCCAGGCACCCGTATTAGTCAAGCATACCTACTTAGCATGTAGCTTGGTTTCCCAGGGCCTTGGAGATATAGATGTTTGCATTAGACACCTAATTCCATGTGTTGTAGAAGTCCAGATCTCTCTAAAGGAATATAGCATTCAATAGGGGTGATAAAGTAAGTTCAGAAAAGATTATAGTACAGGGGAAAAGTAAAGTGGCTACAAAGGTTTAGGGGAAGGGGTAGGGAGGGAAGGAGAGAAGGAGGGAAGAAAAGAGTAAGGGAATGAGAGAGAAAGAGAAAGAGAGAGAGAATATGAATGCCCAGTTGGGAGAACCAGGGACTGGATTTTAGAAATATGGCAGTCATAAGGTAAGGGTGAAGACCATTATAGAAAAATGAAGTAAGGTGAGTAAAAATGTGATTTTAGGAAATCGTGGGGCAGGAACAGAGGAAAACTTGGATTTTCAAGGATAAGATTGGATAGCAAGCAAGAAAAGCCAACTGAAGACCCTGAAAGCCAAATTCAGGATTTTGTTTTTTTATTCTGTGGGCAATGGAGAAATTACGCCAAGTCGTGTAACATAAAATTTTTTCTTTATCTCCTTGTACCACTGTCAAAACAAGCACTTCTGATTTCCTTGAGGGAGCTGTAAAGGAGAGAAAACCTATCAATTTCCAAGTGCTCTTCCCAACATCTCACTTCTGGATGAACCTCCTAAAGCAGAGCAGAATTATCAGTTCTGTGAGCATGGAAATTTACATGCATGCTTAGGGTTGTGAGAAAATATATTTCTCACGAAATTCTTCAGTGATTTGTGTCTCCCTCCATCTTGACAGGAGGTAGGAGACCATAGTGAAGAAGAAGAGTGCGGGTGTGACCCACACTTTGCCATTAGGTGTAGCGTAGGACTGAGCTTTAGTCATGGAGTATAAACAAAGTGATCAAGTCATTTCCAGAAATTGCCCTTATAATGAACTCTCATGCCTACTCTGTTGTTCCCCCTCTGGTGGGGTGGGATCCACAAAACCGTCACAATGACCTGGAAGGCAACATGCTGAATATGGCAGAACCTCCATGTAGTCTGCATATCAGAAGGAGCTGTGAGCTTGTATTTGGTAATCACTTGGCAGTCTGTGAGAGGGAATAAGGTAACAGTTGCCATTTCTCACCAGAACTTCCCTGTACCTTCTGCTCAACAAGGGGTTGAGGTGTCAGATGCCAGGGATTAAATCACTGAGGAGTGAGTGCTCTAATAAAATTACTTTCACATTTATCCACTAATATATCCTCATTTACACAGTAGGGCTGATATTATGCTCAACAGAACAAAACTGTGAAAACTAAATTCAATATGAAGTGTGTAGCATGGTGTCTTATACAGAGTAGATATTTACTCCAATGCCCAGAAAGAATCCCTTGTGTTGAAGAACCCCTGATGGTCATGCATCTATTTGTCATCTGCATCTTATAACTAATTACTCTTTTTTATGAATAACCCAGATTACATTATACTTGAAATCTGCTACCTGGCTACTTCTAAGGTTGTCCATTTATTAAGGAAAAATCAAGGCTCTTTTTTTACTTACAGAGCGCTCACCATTCTGATCTACCAGCCCAATCCTACCCATCATGTTCTAGTCTCACCTCCTCCATGAAGCCTTCAGTGATAGCCTTTCTTCATATAAACCTCACTGCTTCCTGATTGATTACTCACAGCATTTATCCCTTGTATTACATATTTTACTGAGCCACATTTACTTTTCATATATAGTATATCTAGCTTTGGCTTCTCTCGAAAAAATAAAGTTTAAGTAGTTATATAATGTATTTTGAAATATCTGGTGATTCTATAAATATGCATAATATACATTCCTTTCTCTTACAATTTAATTACATCACTATTTGCTTAGAAGCCTTTGATGGTCTCTGTGGCTGATTTTTTTGTTGACCCCTAATTAGCCATTCTCCACTGATTTGGGGGTCGTATCCTAATTATTCAATCTCCCCTTCTTAGATAAAATTAGAATTTTGGTTCAGCATGAAGCCTGAATTTCACTGAAGACTTTATTTCCCTCCCTTCCTTGTACTTGGATATCACTAGGAGACTAAATGAACTATTTCCCAGTTTTATCTGAATGCTCAAGTAAGACAGAACTTGTATTTTCTTTGTTGAATAGTGGTGTGGGGGAGTAAAAAAAGCCACATGATTAGAAGCCACGAAGTCTAGAACCAGATTCATCAACTTGTAGCCAGGTGTGAGTCATTTGCCTAGGATAGGTTCAGTTTACTCAGTTTGAAAACTGGGATAACAATATCTACTTTTAATTCTTCGCAGTTGTGAGTGGTCAACTGGTATAGTCAAGAATTTCACAAGTATTATGGATTGCAGCTATAGGTCCACAAACATGTTAAGCCAGAAAAGCCTTTAGAAATTCAATACTGTCATTTCACATATTGGGGGGGGGGGGAAAAAGGAACTGACCAAAATCCAACCAAAAAAACCTCTGAGGCCAAGTGGGTTGAATGAGTTGTCCAAGGTCACATGACCCTTAGAAGCTGGGTCAAAAAACCCCTCTAGGTTCCTGACTTTAGGTCTGGGCACTTCCAAATGCACCACCCTCAGCTTTGGTCCTGAGGCTCAATCAATCCTTTGTCCTTTCTCCTCTTACTGGGAAACAAGAGTGAAAACTGTACCTCTGAGTCATTTATTGAGCTAGTTAAGCTCAAATTTATCTCCAGTCTGGCCACTGTGTGACCTTTCCCAAATTCCATTCTCTGGGAGTAGGAGAGAAGCCTATCCTTCCCCCACCCATTGTTTGTATCCTTGGGAATTCTCTTATTCTGTCAATACCACTTTTAATGCACCAAGCCTCTGTTTAGGGTAATAGCCCATCTGAAGTTAATGAAACAAAAGATTGATACCAGCTTCATAAAACTTAGGAAAATGCAATATCTTTCCTACATCTTGTTATGCCTTTAATTCTAGGAACCTTTATACTTGGGACTATGGAAAAATGTTATAATTAGAAATAATAAGGGAGAAAATGAAAACAACAATTGGAAATGTGTCTTCCCAAAGCTACCATTTTTGTTAATGTTCTTTCTTTATTGATTTGGTGACAAGGAAGGGTATACTTACTACTTTCTCTAGGCTAAAGTATATTTTCTCTTTTTTTAAAGAAACTGAAGCCTTCTGAGGATATGGCTTGAATGTCAATGTGTTGTTTAAAAAACACCTACCTTACTTATGCATTGGAAATGTGGGATGCTAAGATGAATAGCCATAGCTAACCCATTCTTCAAACCAGGAATGATTTTGTGAGAAAGACATCATTTTTGTAAAAAGTAAATTTTCAGAAATTAAGTCAGTTACACAACTTTCTAGGAGTCTATCCCACTTCATCTATTGGGTTATTGTTTTTGCTCATAAAGAAAATAGCAAATGTAAGGATTTGGCAGTTTAAGATAACCTCCTTTACTCCTATGATTCAGTACCAGTAAAACTTGGCTTTTTCTCTCACTTCTCTAATTAACAAGCATGATATATAAATCAAGTGGAAAAAAAAGTCATCATTTTCTATATACTTACTTTCACTTTTCTTTGGAGGTGGTTGTTTTAAAATAAAAAAAATTAAATTAATTCATTTTTTCAGCTTTATTGAGATATAACTGACATATTGTGTAAGTTTAAGGTATAGAATGTGTTGATTTGATATACTTATATATTGTAAAGTGATTATCATCATAACATTAAAATGAGAACACTGTGAGGAGGATTCACTTTTCTTAAGTAGAGAAATATGGAGAGCCTACTATGTGTCAAGCCCCATTTCAGGGTTTTGAGCTGGGAAATGACACCATTTGATTTATCTTTGTTAACTAAAGTTAACAAACAAAAATTTGTTGATAGCATATTGTAATCCAGGCCAGGGGACAAATCCTGGGAACAAAACAATGAAGGAATTTACAATTCATGGTCCTTGTCTTTGATGAGCTCACAGCCTAGTTGAGGATTTGACATGGCAAATATGATGGTGGCAAGATGTGATGGGTTGGGTGTCAGATGAGCAAGAGGTGGATTTCCTAGAGTAGATAACCCTGAGATAGCTCTTAAAGAATGAGAAGACTTGAAAATAAATGTAATGGCATAGAGAGTTCAACGTTGCTGGGTGGAAGCAAATCTTTGTTTATTAAATTTCTCCCGCCTCAAATTTCTTCCACTTTCAATCTTGCATTCCCCATGAACATATTCTTTACTCTCCACTCTTTATTAAAATAATTAATTAAAATACTACATATTCAAAGAAACTTTTCTGATGCCAATAGGAAAAAGGTATTAGTGTTTCTATGGTGTGTCTAATTGTCTCTGAATAGACTGAAAAGACTTTGCCAGTATCCATACTTTTATACATTTTATAAGTGTTCCGCTATGTTTCATAGCTTGCACATGGCCAACAAATCTTCCACTGCCACTTCAGTTTTCCATATCTGAACTCAAACATCACTTCATCAGGTTTGGTTCAGTCTCACAAATATTTTACCCAACTTATTAGTTTGCCATAACTGCTACTTGTTGCTCACCATTATCATTGACCACTTTCAGGTTAACTGATGGTGTAACATCCCTTTATTTACACTCTACTACCTATTATCTTGTACCTGGAATCTCAGACCTGAGAGAGAGCTTAAAATTCATCTCTAGCATAATTCACAACTCCAATTGCACATTAAAATACAACAGGTACCATTGAAATGCAGTGGACAAACAATGGTCTTTTATATAAACTGAGCTGATTCCAGTTAGATATCCATATTAGAAAAAGAGTAACTTTGACTCTTGCTTCATAACATACACAAAAATTATAGATGAGGCCAAATATGAAAAAAAAATTAAAAGCTTCAAGAAGAAAACACAGGAGAAAACCTTCATAATATTGAAGGAAGCAAAAATTTCTTAAATGTAACACAAAAAGGCATTAACTGTGAATTGAAAAATGTATGATTTGGTTATTGGGGAGGACATTGAGATGTGATACTTAGAGCCCCCTCCAAGGAAGGACTCGTCCCAGCTGCAGGGAAGGTTGTCAGTGGACACTGTTCAGCTAGCAATCCACTTTAGGGATTGCCTCAGGGGCAGAGAACTATCTTGCCCAAAGTCATGCTCTTCCAGGGTCAGATCAGTGACCCAATCCAGACAAAGGTACAAAAGTTCTGCCATTTTGGCCGATGCAGGACAACTCTAAGAAACTATATATGCTCCAGAGTTCCCGTGGTCACCTGAGACTGTTGGACATGCACCATGAACAGACCATGTCATTTTCTCTCCTCTTTCCCATTGGTGTTTGTCCAAAGGACAGTCTATAAACATCCTGAACACTAACTCTCTCAGAGCTCGCTGTCTGGAGAACTCAAACTGTTAGAAGTCATTCAAACTAAGAACTTCTATTCATCAAAAGACCCCATTAAGAGAAGGTATTTGCAACACATATATCTAAGACCTGTCACACATCTAGAATAGATGAAGAATTTCTACAAATCCATAAGAAGATGACAATTATATTAAAAATTGAGAAAACTCAAGAAGGTATTTCACAAATAGAATATCCATATGTCCTCGAAGCATAGATGAAGGTGCTCTCTTCTCATCGTGGGTGAGACTGCAACAAACAGACTCCAAAACAGAAAAAAACTGTGGAGCAATGCCATACACTATACACTCAACTAGAAGGCCTAAGATCACAATGACTGACAATAGCAATTATTGATAAGGATGGGGAACAGCTGGATAACTCATATATTACTGGTGGGAGTGAGACTGGCTCAACTACTTTGAAATATATTTCTGTCCTTTCTACTAAAGGGAAATACAGAGTTACCACCCTATGCTCCAACAATTCCTCTGCTAGGTATACACCCGAGAACAGTGTGTTTATTTTCTAAATGACCTGTATGCATATTTTCATAACAGTGTCATTTATAATATGCAAGATTTTGGAAACAACTCAAATATCCATCAACCATAACACAGACTAAAACTTGTGATGTATTCAGTTAATGGAATACTGTGAAACAATAATAAATGAATGAGGGCGCCTGGGTGGCTCAGTTGGTTAAGCGACTGCCTTCAGCTCAGGTCATGATCCCAGGGTCCTGGGATCGAGTCCCGCATCGGGCTCCCTGCTCTGCAGGGAGCCTGCTTCTCCCGCTCCCACTCCCCCTGCTTGTGTTCCCTCTCTCACTGTGTCTCTCAAATAAATAAATAAAATCTTTAAAAAAAAAAAATAATAAATGAATGAGCTGCACAAAAAATGATGGTTAATTTATATATGCTTAATACTAAGTGAAAGAAACCAGACTCAGAATAAGAAATACTGCTTGATTCCAGTTATATTAAGTTTAAAAACTAGCAAAACTGATCTATGGTGTTGGGAATCAGCATGGTAGTTACTTTTGGGGTGTGTGTTGGGGGGTATTGATGGGTAGAAAACCTGAAGGAGTCATCTTTAGTGGTGGAATTGTTCTACTATATTTTTGATGCAGGAGGTAATTACATAGATGTATAAATGGTAAAAATACATTGAACTGTAAACTTAAGATTAGTTCATTGTATTACATGTAAGTCATACCTCAACAACAACAAAAATTACCTGGAGATATATATGTATCTCCAGACCCCACCCTCCAGAGACTGATTTAATTTGTCTGCCTTGCTATTTTACTTTAGCAAGCTTCCCTGGTGATTCTAATCTGCAGCCAGTGTTAAGAACCACAGATCTGATGAAACTTTCTTGTGCTTCCAATTATAAGAGAAAGTCAGCTCTGAGAGTCAGGTGACTTACCCAAGGGGACATACAACAAATCTGATTAAAGCCTCACACATCTAATGGTTAATATTGTACTTTTGATCATGACCACCTTGTATTGTCTTTTTTTCTCATGTTATCAAGTAAAGACATCCTCAGATAATGCTTTCTGAACCCTCTCCCAACTCCCCACTTCACAGGAGAGCAAGCACACCTTTCTGAGCCTCTCACCTTGGTTGCACTAATTCCATCCTGATGTGCTCAGCTTTGAGGGACAGAATTTGTTTTCAAGCAGAATTAAACTACATTTCACAACAGAGATGCTTTCACTTGTCTGGATTCGATAATCAGCTGGCTGTAATCCCAGAGAATCCCACATTGGAAAACTTTTATAAGGACAAAGCTCCACTGGATTGTCTCTCTCTCTGGGTTTTGTGTGGATTGAAGGAAACAACACACATAAAGCTTTTAGCAGAGCGTGTGTTCAACAAATGGTCATGATGATAAGAGTAATCATACTACTACTAATGATTATTACAATTTTTAACATGACCACAATAGTTATCAGCCTCAGTAAATTTCACTTTAGTATCATATTTTCATCTAACATTGCTTGTGTTCCTGTCTCACCAGGAGACCCAATATATCCTTTAGAGAATTATTTGCCCCCCAAACCAGAATCCAGTCTATAGTTAGGTGTCACATTTGTCACCATTTTTTAAAGATTTATTTGTTTATTTTAGGGGCAGGGGTGGGGCAGTGGGAGAGAGAGTCTTAAGCAGACTTTGCACTGAGCATGGAGGCTGAAATGGAGCTCGATCTTATGACACTGAGATCACCACCTGAGCCAAAACCAAGTCGGATGCTCAATGGACTGTACCACCCAGGGGCCCCAGTTGTCATGTTTTTTTAGTTTCTTTTAATCTGCAATATTTCCACAGCCCATTTTTAAAATAACCTAACATTTTGAAATAATATAGTCACCCTCTCCCTTGATTAATAAACTATTGCTCATTTTGTGTTTGCCTTATGTTCACTCAAGATTTGATTAGGATATGATTTCTGTGCCAGAATTCTGGATAGGTGAACCTGTATTTTCCTCCAGGTATCACAGCCTGAAGCACATGATTGCTATATTTCCCTTGTTGAGAGTGTAGATTCTGATCACTCAGTCATAGTATTGTCTGATATTTGCACTGTATGGTTATTATTTTTTAAAAGATTTTTATTTATATATTTGAGAAAAAGAGAGAGAAAGCAAATGGAGGTGAGGGGCAGAGGGAGAGGAAGAAGTAGACTCCTTGCTGAGCAGGGAGCCCAACACCGGGCTCCATCCCAGGGCCCTGAAATCATTACCTGAGCTGAAGGAAAACGCCCAGGCAGCTCTGTACTGCACTGTATCATTGTTTTTTGTTTTTTTTTTTTATCCACTGCAAGTAATAAACATTTGGTGAAGAATCACTTTAATATAATGCAAATATCCTGGTTCTCATCAAAATTTCCCCTTAGGTTTAACATCCATGGATTACTCTTGCCCGATCCAATTTATAGTTGAAAAAGTAGATTAACATACCTGAGTTATTTCAAACATATTTTAAGAAGTTTCCAATAACTGAATGAAGCAAAAACAAAATCCTTCAGTGTTTGCATCCATATTGACAACACCGATTCATCTTCTGAGTT
Organism: Mirounga leonina; assembly: GCF_011800145.1. NCBI lineage: Eukaryota > Metazoa > Chordata > Mammalia > Carnivora > Phocidae > Mirounga > Mirounga leonina. The sequence continues at coordinate 32,241,098 of NW_023270265.1, forward strand.
GACTTTGAAGTGAAAGTTTATCCATTTGAAACTACATCTGTCTGTGTTAAATAAATTTACTATTTTTTTGTGTCAGGGTATCATTATAACATAAAATTCAAAGGGGTATGATGTAAAAATTGAAAAGCAACTCCAAACTTATCAACAAAGAGTTTTCAATTTTTTTGGAATTTTTGAAGTCAATTTATATAGTTAAAGTCTGCACATTGGATTCAAGTTAGAAAAATGTGTAAAATGCTTTGTGGTTAGTATGAAAGTTTTAATTTCAACAAAAATGATCACACTTGTCTAAATAGTTCATAAATAAGCTTTTCTTTTCCTTGGATCTTCAAATTTAACTTCTTCATATGCAGTGTAATATCAGTGAGAAAAACATAAATCGCATTGCCAGTTTTGTCTTTGATTACAGAATATCTGTCAAATATTATTGCTATAGGCTGAATGTTCATACATCCAAATTCAGATGTTGAAACACTAATCCTCAATGTGATGGTATTTGGAGGTAGGACCTTTGTGAAATAATTAGGGTAAGATTAGATCATAAGAGTGTGTGCCTCTCATGATGGAATTAATGTCCATATACAAAGAGGCAGCTCTCATTCGCTTCCCCACTCCTCTCTTTCTGCCATATGAGGATAGAAATACAAGGGGTCAGCTGTCTACAAGCCAGGAAATAGGCTCCCTCCAGGCACCACCCTGCTGGCACCTTGACCTTGCACTTCTTCGCCTCCAGAATTTTAGGAAATAAACATTTGTTGTTTAAGTAACCCAGTCTGTACGCTGAGTTATAGCAGCCCAAACTAAGACAATTACTTTTATTTCCAGAAAATCTTGGACTGGAGTTAAATCGTGCATCTTGGAAATATTACTTCACGACTCAACCAGTTAGTATTGACATACAACATAAAATTAATAAATTCATTATCCTTTAATTCTTAGAAAGGTTCTATAAGCTGGTGATTTGCACTAATATAGTGAGAAAATTTAACAACTACATCTTTGATAATTTTCATACAGTCTGCTTAACGAAACTGTGTACAAATTGTTTAAATATCTCTCATTCAGTGGAATAACAGTCTCTTATTTTAGGGAAAATAGTATCTTATTTTAAAATCTAATACATCTGGGCTTTTGACCTAACAAACCTGGAGCACCCCTTATTGTAATAGAAACAAAATTTTTAATATCAACCTGAAATTCTCCTTGGGCAGATGTGAAAGATTAAAAAAAATCTGTGCTCTGAGTTTATTTTCTTTGGCCTTAAATTGACATTTCTTGATAAATTTGGAAGCCCTTTGAGGTAAAATGTATCTAACATATTAATTCGGCCATGATTCTTATATCAAACTAAACATCTAAAGCTAAAGAAAAGTATTTGCAATTTTTCAAATTTGAATCAATTGGTCTTTCATATTGCTAGAAAGATCTGGTAACCATAATTACTTGGTGGTTCAGTTGAGGAAATTTGTTTTTGTGAAATATCTTTTATAGTCTGTTTTTCACAGATTTGCAGCAAAATTTTGTAACTGAAGCAATAACCTTTCCATCTAAAGTATGTGTGTGTGTGTGTGTGTGTGCACACTCACAAGCATTCATACCATTTTATAATAGGTAGAAGTTACAATTTCAGGTCCTTTTAAAAATCATTAAAAAATTTATTGTTGGATGTTTAATTCTGGTATCAGTTGACTAATTTTGATCGACTTTCTTAGGATTTGAGAAGAAACTTCTTACCAAATTCACCATGCATTTTCTGAGAATGTCTCTTAACATTGTTCACTTTATTACCTTAATTTTTTTAATACAAGGAACAGATGGACTTTTTATTTTGCTCCATTTCAGAAAATTAAAATTATCATTCAATATGAAATTTATGACATACTTTCTTCCAGTTTTTTTTTTTTAAAGAAAATTGCTGGTTGTGGTTCTGCTCCCACTGTATTCTACATTAGTGCCATGTCTATACTTTAAATATTAAATTTTATTCATACTTATTTTTAAACATGAAAAATAATTTAATTATATTGTAATAAATACATACTTAAAGTATCTATTATAATTCACACAGTATATCTTAATTTGTGCTGTCTGTATAATATATTCAAATAAGCATATTATAATGTTATATCAATGGATAGAAAAAAATCCTTCTAAATAAATCAAACTGATGGGGCGCCTGGGTGGCTCAGTCGTTAAGCATCTGCCTTCGGCTCAGGTCATGATCCCAGGGTCCTGGGATCGAGTCCCGCATCAGGCTCCCTGCTCTGCGGGGAGCCTGCTTCTCCCTCTCCCACTCCCCCTGCTTGTGTTCCCTCTCTCGCTGTGTCTCTCTCTGTCAAATAAATAAATAAAATCTTTAAAAAAAATAAATAAATCAAACTGCTGATACTACTTAGATGCTTAGATTGGTATTGTGTTTATGGTATCCTGGAAATTACACACAAACATGAAATGAGCACTATAACAAAACAATAGTATCTATGTATTTCACTCTTTTTTTTGAATAAAAAAAAGGTTTATTTTGTTTGTTCATAGAATGTTTCAAAAATAGATCATGGTTTGGCTATAAATTAAAATCTAAAAAAACAATGTTTTTTTAAACCAGGTTCTTTGGTCATATACAATAAAATTAAAATATTGGGGCGCTCGGGTGGCTCAGTCAGTTAAGTGTCTGCTTTTGGCTCAGGTCATGATCCCGGGGCCCTGGAATCGAGCCACGCATTGGGCTCCCTGTTCCATGGGGAGCCTGCTTCTCCCTCTCTCTCTCTGCCCCTCCCCCTCTGCTTGTGCTCGTGCTCTCTCTTTTTCTCTGTCAAATAAATAAATAAATAAAATGTTTAAAAAAATATTTACTAAAAGGAACCAAAAATCCTAAATTTTGGAGATTAAGGAATGTATGCCTTGGGTTAAAGGGGAAAATCAAATAGGACATCATAAATTATCTGGAAAGGAGTAACATAAGACAATCTTCTACTAATTTTGGACTTACTTTGTACTTTTTCTAGTTCTTTGAGATGTACAGTTAGATTGTTTATTTGAGATCTTTGTTTCTTAATGTGTTTACTGCTATAAAATTTTACTCTTAAAGCAAAATGTTATTGTCCCAGAATGATAAGGTTGTGTTTCACACACAAACTTACACTATGCCAGTTTTTAAATTTAACTTCCAATTTAAATTCATTAAATTGAAGAAACTTTAAATCTGTTTCTCAGTTGCACTAACCACATTTCCAGTGCTCAGAAGACATGTGTGGCTAGAGGCTACCATATTGGATAGTGTAGGAGAGGTCCTGATTCTATAAGGGGGGATACTTCTGCTAGTAGACCCAACATGAGTTTCACTAAACTTAAAACTGTCACTGCTGTCTGATCAGTTTGGTTTCCTCATGACAGTGTAACAGAAGACAAAGAAGGGAAGTACCATTCTGAGGAAAATAGTTGGCTTTCATCTTCTTGAGGAGACAGGGTTCTTGTACAAGAAGATGGTAGTGGGAATATGTTAATCAGGTGATCCATTTGGTGTCTCTGTCTCTCTTTTTTTTTTTTCTTGAGAGAGAGAGAAAGAAAACATGAGCAGGGGGAGGGGAAGAGGGAGAGGGAGATTCTCAAGCAGGTTCCAAGCTCAGCATGGAGCCTGATGTGGGGCTCTATCTCACTATCTGGAGGTCATGACCTGAGCTGAAATTAAGCGTTGGAGGCTTAACTGACTGAGCCACTCAGGTGTCTCTTGATGTTTGCCTAACCAGGTTTCTCCCTGAATGGGTAAGTAGAGTAGACACAGCCTGAAAAGTGAACAGTAACTGGGGTAGATACCTCAGTAATTAGGTAGGCATGATGCCATGTGATATACTATCTAGACCAACAGAAGTACAAGCAAAGGGTAAGTGGAATGTGAAATGGATCAGCTAATTTGGGGGGGCAGAGAATATGAATATAAGTTATATCTTGGAGATTAACTGCAGCAACAAGGCCTGTAGCTTATCTTTCTAAACCTTCTTTTGAAATTTTGAAAGATAATTGAACATATTTCACTGACAGCATTAACTGAAGAGGTGTCAAAAATGGATAAAGAGCAAACAGGCACATGAAAATATACTCAACATCATCAATCATCAGGGAAATGCAAATCAAAACCGCAGTGAGATACCACTGCATACCTGTCAGAATGGCTAGTACCAAAATCCCCCCCCCACACACAAAAAAATACCAAATGTTGGTGAGGATGAGGAGAAAAGGGAACCATTGTGCACAATTGGTGGGAATGCAAAATGGTACAGGAGCTATGGAAAACACTATGGAGGTTCCCAAAATATTAAAAATAGAAATACCATACTATCTAGCAATTCCACTTGTGGATATTTATCCAAAAAAAATGAAAACACTAATTCAAATAGATACATGCATCTCCATGTTTATTGCAGCATTATTTATAATAGCGAAAATATGGAAGCAATCTAAGTGTCCATCAATGAAAAAAAATGGATAAATGGTAGTATATACACATAATACAATGGAATATTATTCCATCAATAAAAAAATTATATCTTGTCATTTGCAACAATAAGGATGGACCTCTAGGGCATTATGCTAAGTGAAATAAGTCAGAGAAAGACAAGTACCATGTGATTTCACTCATATGTGGAAACAAAAAAAGAAACAGAAACAGAAAACAAAACCAAGTTCATAGCTATAGAACAGAGATTGGTGATTGCAAGAGGTAGGGAGTGGGCTAAATGGGTAAACTGGGTTTTTTCGTTTGTTTTGTTTTAAAAAATGAGTAAAAATTTAAAAAATACACAAAACACAGACCATGATTCATACAAATATTTCGGAGCATAAAAACTGTTAATCTTTTAACTTATCTCCACCTCCTCTGTAAAACAGGAAACACAAGGCCTGTCTTGCAGATCTTGGAGCCTGTGCTTTACTGAAGTCCCTAGTTCAAACCCCTGTATAAAAGACCCTCAGTAATTTTTTTGCTGTGATTTTATTATTATGTGCACCGTTCCCAGGAGTATTGAAGAGTTAGTTATATTTTAAGAAATTATTTTCAACAAATAAAACAAAACCAATCAAGTACATTCATGCTGTGCCAAGCCATATTAGAGCCCAAGGCAAAAGAAAAAAAAAACAAAACCAGTAATACTGATCTTGTCTTCTTAAATGAAGACAAATGTTGATATCTTGTTCATCACTGTTTTGCATTGCTTTTTATTATAAAATATTGAGTTAAAATATTTATTTTTATTATTGACTTTTTGGTGCCCCCTCAAACTTTGCTTGGGAGGCCTCACTGGCCTAGTCCCAGTGCTGAACATATTCTCATTTTATTGATGTTTCTGTTCTTATATTGGATGTTGTGCTGTGTCTATATTCACCTGATTAAGCACTGGTGCAATCATTCCCTCAGAGGTTGAGAGCTAATGGCAGATTATTGCTCAGTCTCTTCCAGAAATCACCCTTCATGAATGGCAGCTGTCTTGTCTGGATCACACAGCCCTCCCTGGGGGACATACAGAAATAATGACTGGTAGATGTGGGATATAAAGATCCTTGTCCTGATTGGAGAAAACTCTAAATGACCATCAGAGTTTCCTGGTGGACTGGCTCCGGCCTTTTGTGTGACTGTCCCACAGCCCAACTTCTCCCTAGGAGTTGATTCCAAGATCATTCCCTAACACATTTCCTCTACTCCAATCTCCATCTCAGAATCTCACTTCCAGGAACAAAACCCGTGATAGTTGTGTCCAGGAGTGGTCTGAGAAAGTGGGTCTTACAATCAGATTTTGGAGGTGAAGCACCAACTGGAGGATGACAATGAGAACCCATTACTGGTATTATGTGGAGCATGGATAGACCCTGGTGCAAAACTGCAGTACAATTTTAAAAACTTTGACCAGTGAAGAACTGAGATAATACTGGGGAAGGAAATTTACTAGCAGGAGCAAGATACCCAGGATTTGAGTAACACTGGGAAATAGGAACAAAGGGATGCTATTCCTGGATGTGATAGAAGCTTTGAAGAAAGATAATAAAAGGCTGAAGACCAATTAGCTAGCAATTAAAAGCAAAGAATGAAAGCCAGAGGACCTTGTTGGTAGCATATAAAGAGATTCCTATCTCCTACAGCTGGATTGATAAAAAAGATGAGCACAATTCTCAGGACTTACTCACAAGACCTCCAGAGCTTTAAAGAGGGCCAGGTTTCTCAGACCTGACTGGTTTGCTGGGCCATGAACAGGATCCAATTTGGGAAGGAATAGAATCCTGGAAAATGGGATTGGGTTGCTGAACTAAAAAAATGTTGATTCCTTAGATTCCCTCAAATTATCTGTACTGACAGAAGTGTACCATTTCACCCACTTTCTACAGAAGTGATATCCCAAGACCTACCCCCTTACTTGAAGATTATGTAGAAACCTTTGCCTTTGCTGGACAGAACCTCCACTCTTGCCTACTAGATAGATAAATAGAGTTAATGCTTAACATAGCCAAGCCAGGGAATGCTGTGATTATTAAAGGAAGAGATGAACTCTATTTTTAAAGAGCTGCAAGATATACTAACCATATATAGGCAGGAGGTGGGACAGTACATATGGAACAAAATTCTTAAGGTGCTGGATCAAGGGTTGCAGAATGTGGAGATGGAGTTTGGAGACTTTATTGATATGGGTATACTCTCTCAGGAGTCAGAGAAAGCAGTGGTCCCTGCTTGATAGAAAAGAAATGCCAGCATTTTTGTGGGAGAAGGTCAATGAAGGATTCAAAAGGCTCAGAAAAGTGGATTTGTTAGAGTTATATACCTTATAAGTCTTGAAAATCCACTAGATGAGTATTTTTCCTTGGGAAGACTTGAAAGACCATCCACTTGTCAAAACAATAAAGAATGTGCTGGGGAGCAGGGAACCAGCACCCCCCCCACCCCAAGAAGCTCAGAGACTGTTACCCTCTCTTATCCTGTGTTGTTATATAGTCTGAAGAGACCTAAGCCATCTGGACACCCCACAGAGCATCACAGTGATGAACTTATTTGTGACATCATGCTAATCAGGCCAGATTAGAAAGAAGTGACAAGTTCACTGGAGGACTTGGTATAAGGCATGCACTTCAAAGAATGGGTGATAAAGCCCATGAATATTCAGGAACTAGCTACATCAGTTAATTATTTAGGATCCAAAGAGGCATGCCAGGACATTACCTCCAAAGGACAAACTATTGCATCTCATAATACTTATCATGAAGAAGGAAGCACAATGCCTGGTAGACCTCTGACTTTTTGGAGGCAGCACATTCCACCTTTGGGAGTACTGCACTGACTCACATATCAGGTCACATAAAAGATATTAGGAAAGTATCCTGTAGCAGGACCATGCTCTGGTGAAAGAGCCCTGCTGTTTGGTATATAGAATCTGTCATCCCCTGTGTATTAAAGTGACAGTGGTAGAAAAGATGCTCAGTAAATTCTGGCAAGCACTGAGTAGGAGATTCCATAATGTATTGCCCTAGGGTTCTGAGAGAGACTATGTAATTCGTAGTAATGTATTAATCTTTTTAAAAATAGCCCTTGGCTCGTAGTCAGTCCCTTTGGGCCTCCTGAACTGAGAAACCAGAAGGAAAAGAGTCACTACTCTGACAGTGGTCATGATCCTATCATTGAGAGGAAGTATTCTTGGAAGTGGGGAGAAATATTATTTTCACCCTACTGATCCACAGAAGGGTTTCTTGATACCAACGCTAGCAATTATTAGACAAGTACAGTAGCCACAGCCCAACAAGTGTAAGTCACCTAGACAAGCAAAAGAGAATCTAGAATGGACAATAGAAGAGGGAGGTGATGAGTGTAGTTGTGGCCTCAAGACCAGCTGCAGCAGTGGGAGTCCCTGGACTCATCCTTCTTCCATCCATCCATCCTTCTTCTTGCAAATTTACTCTAAGGAGGCCACCAGAATCATGAAGAAATGGCTTCCAGAACTCAAATGAAGGAAATGGATTGGAGTGATTCATGAGGAAAGCTGTCATGTTGCAGCACTGCATCCTCCAATTCCTCCTGCTTCAGACCAAAACCCTAATTCTTCTAGCTACCATTGGTTTTGGAGACTAAAATTTTGCAGCTTACTATCCACAAGATCCTGCCATAGGCTCAATAGAAACACGTTTCCTAACTTCACATCTTCTTCTCTCCAGGTAAAATGGAGGAATAAAGGGCCAGCACTCCCTTACTCCAAATTGTAACAACTTTGCAGGGTCATCTCAGTGTCTGGGTTCCCCCATAAGGTCAACTGAGTCCTTTATTATGGTTTCATCATAATCCAGTTTCTCCTGAAAATTCTCTTCCTTCACTTCTTCCACAGGTGTTGACTTGAGTGCTCCTTCAAACATTTCTTGTAGAGTCCGCTTCCTAGATGCCCTGATCTTTGGCAGGTCCTGTCCGCACACCATCCCTACCTTAAAACTCACTCTCCTAGTTATCCTTTCATTTATTGACATACAGGTTAAATTGTCTGAAATTCCTATTTTCATCATTGCCTCCCCACTGTGTGGAGTCTTGTTTTCTGTCCGTGGTACTGGTTCTGCTTTTTCAGTTGAGTAAACTGCCCTCTGCAATTAATTCCAAGGTTACCATCCCTGTCTCCAAGGGAAAGTGAGAACATGGTATGTATTTACGTATTTCAACAATGTCAAACCTCTTGCACCTGATGTGTTTGACGGATTTTAAATTGAGAAGCATCTGAATGGAGAAGACCTGAGCCTTGTAAATGTACTTGTCACCTCTGAGATGTCATCCTCAAAGATTGCATGAGCTGGGGATGCACAGAGGGCAAACTGCCTGAGCAAGATGAACATGAAGAGGCATTTGGGAATTTTGTTTTATGCATCCATAAATAAATAAGCCCAATTCACTCAATGTGGTAGACTGAAATCAGGAAGTGAGGCAAAATATCATCTGAAGTCCCCACCCAGAGGAGTTACTCCTTGGGTTTTCCATGTAAAATCATGAAAAGATTAAAAAATAACTATTAATTCTCTTTGACATAGTCTATTGCTGTCACCCAGGGCAGGCCCACCAGTCACTGTGGCTGACATCCTTTCTCTACTTGTATTTAGTAAAATTAAACTGTCAGTCTTCATTTTTCCTGATGGCTTTGGGACTGTACCCATTTCTGACTAAGAGGATTTTTTTAACATTAATTTTAAAGAGAGTCTTGGTGGATTCAAAGCCCTTCTTTTCATATTGACACCTTCAGATGAGATCGAGGATACTGGAGACAAAGACATCAGGAAAAATGAAGTTTGGCAGCATAAAAGCAAAAGAAAGCATTTTCTCTTTTGTTGACTTGACGTTCTCTAATTTGCAAGCTTGGGAGAGATCCAGACTTAGAAATGGCCTTTTGTTGCTGGGATGGGGTGTGGGATAGGCCTGTCACTGTGTTCTGAGATAGTATCAAATAGACTAGAGATGAGGAGGGCCCTGCCCACCAAAGAGGCAGAGGAGGGGCAGAATGGGATCACTCACTGAGGTGGTCACCTCCCCAACTACTCTACCACGGGCATCCCTGGAGGCAGCACTACTCATCCTTCTTACTGTTTTAGCGGCCTGAGTTACATCACAGAATGTGCCTCCAGGATTCAGGACCTGACCCTGTGCTCTGATCAACTGGACCCTTCAAATATAGCAACACAGACTAGATGTACTTAAAACTGACACTATACTCAGTCACCTTCTCACCAAATCTGTTCGGCATGACTTTGGTTAATTTGCCCAATAGGCAAGTTTGCTATTGAAGGCCTTCGTTTTTGATTTCTTGTTTTTTTCTCACCTCTCATCTTTTCTTTCTTTTTTTTTTTTTTTAAAGATTTTATTTATTTATTTGAGCCAGAGAGAATGAGAGAGAGAGAGAGAGCACATGAGAGGGGGGAGGGTCAGAGGGAGAAGCAGACTCCCTGCTGAGCAGGGAGCCCGATGCGGGACTCGATCCCGGGACTCCAGGATCATGACCTGAGCCGAAGGCAGTCGCTCAACCAACTGAGCCACCCAGGCGCCCACCTCTCATCTTTTCATTTACACAGACACCCAGGATGCTCGTACTGCTTTCTGCGAGCCCAGCCCGACTCATACTTAGTTCTTGTGAAAAATCATCGTATTCCCTTACTCAAAACCCCATTCCTTCACTCTCCTAATATCCAATTTTACATTCTCTTAGTATATCAGAAAGTGTATAGCTATAAATCAGTTATACCTCCATTGAAACCAGTTTATTTAGTTAAGGCTTAGAAGAAAGGAAATGAATAAAAGAGATTCAGTGCAAAGTAAAAACAAAATTTTATCATTTACGGAATATTTATTTTTTAAAGGACAACACATGCTAACCAAAACTGAGTTCCTTAAAGACATATCTGAATCTCATTCATGTTTCTGTATCCCTCAGTATTTGCCACAATGCCTTGAGTAAGTGAAGAATTCAAATAAATGTTGAGTTCACTGCAATCAAATGGATTAAAGTTGCTACATGGGACTCTATGGAATATACTCCTTTTGTATTTAAAATCATAAACTTTTGGGTTTTTTTAAGATTTTATTTATTTGAGAGAGAGAGTGAGTGAGAGAGCACAAGCTGGGGGAGAGGTGGAGGGAGAAGGAGAAGCAGACCCCCCACGGAGCAGTGAGCGCTGAGCAGGGAGCCCCACTCGGGGCTAGGTCCCATGACCCTGGGATCATGACCTGAGTCAAAGGCAGACCCTTAACCGACTGAGCCGCCCAGGTGCCCCCAAATCATAAGCTTTTGGGTCAGAAAGTCATAGACTAGTTTTTGGCTATCATGTACTTGGGGAAATATGTTTTGTGGGCAAGTTATGAGGCACTGATGAGTTTCAATTTCTTCACCTATAAAATGGACATAAGAACATTACCTGTCTTGCAGGGTTGGTGTAGGGATTACAGAAATTTGTAAGATGCTCTTCATTGTGACATTCACATGGGTAATGCATGTTGATAATAATAACAGTAATAGTAATGCTAATGCAAATAAGTGGATTCTATTTCTCATGACTGTAGACTTAGGGTTAATTTAGTGTGCTAATTCTAAACTATTTCTTTGATCTATTTGAACTGCAAGAAAAGTAAAATTTTTAACATGTAAATTCCCATTATGTTTTATTTCTGTGAAAATAAAAGGGAGTGAGATGCTTATGTTTGAAGCTGTTTAGAATAGAGCAGGAATTGGCAAACATCTCCCGGATAGGACTAATAGTAAGTATTTTAGGTTTTGCAGGAAGCATATGGCCTCTCTTATAACTATCCAACTCTGCCATGGACCCATAAGTGAATGGGCTTGACTGTGTTCCAACAGAAGTTTATTTACAGAAACAGGTGAAGACCCGAAGAAAGTAAACCCAGAGGAAAACACGGAGGTAGTGAAATTCACCATTGAGTGATGCCTCATTTAAGTGTTTTCCATCCAGCATCCATAAGACACCACTGTATCCTTATAAAACTCTATACATGTGCTTAAAAAAGAATCAGAAAAATAATACATGCCACACACACACACACACACACACACAAATAGAAGAGGCACTTGGCTGGATTTGTCCCCAGGCTATAGTTTGTAGAGAACGTCTAAGGTTACAACAGAGTAGGTGAATGAATGAATTCACTATTATTTTCATCAAGAACTGACAGGTGGAGCTCTAAAGAAGGCCACTCTCCCCACACAGAGATAACCTAGTTATACCAGGGAAAATACTCTTTGCACAGAGGCTAATAAGACATATATTGCAAGACCATCATAGGACATGTAGCCAAGATAAATTAATTCAATAACTAACTTCAGCAACTTGTCAATCTAGTGTTTTCAGTTTGTATTTCTTTGTTGGGAAAATAGCTGGTTAGGAAATCAGTTACTGTGGCAAGCTTCCAATTTTAGTCCAATTTTAGAGAGTAGAAGTGTTCCACTTGTTTTTGTTATATGGGCAAATAATGAGAGAAAAGCCAGGGAGGGAGATGCTAAGTCTTTCTTGATGTGAGTTGTCCCACAGCCAGAGTGTCTTCTTTCACTGGGTTATTTACAGAACATGCGCACAGCAGATTTAAGACAACATGCAATCAGCCATTGGGAAAAACTCACCCCATTACAATGGAAGAGAGGGAAACAGGAAACCTGAACTCCATCACTGGTGGCTCTGGGGAGTGACCTGGGAGACCTCCAGCTATGCCACCAAACCCCCTCATCTTTTCCTCCTGCTTTTCAATCCCAGGTAAAGAAAAAAAAAGCTTCAAAACAAATCTGAGAGCTCCCACTCCCAACCAGATTCTACCCTCTTCTTTTTTAAAATAGAAAATCGATGGCAAAAACTGTCACCAGCCAAGAATATGAACATGACTAGAGCAATCAGAATGAGATCGTCAACACTGGCCAAGATTCCATAATCTCTGACCAGTCTCTAAGAATAAAAGAACCAAATTTTTAGCAAGTTGCTTTTCAAAGGTTCCTTACACATAAATGTATACTAGTTCAGTCCAAGCCTTGTGATGATAATAGATTGAACATGAATATAAATTACCCAATCCTTCTTACCCTAGCCCTATTAGTGGGGTATATGACCAGATGACAGTACATGGGGTGGTTTTCTGCCCCTAAAAATTTGAGAATGTGGATGTGAACATAAATAGCCAAACAAGCCCAGACTTCAGAAACCAGTTTATCTGAACTTCCAGAAAATCATAAAGGACATTAAACTTGAATGAACATTATGAGAACTGAAACTCAGCTTGAATTGATGGATTTTCATTTCAATTGCATTTGATTATTCTTGTTATTACTATGTTCATAACTTGTGATTTGTCAGTACAGGGTGATTTTTTTCCCCAAAATAATATGGCTTGAAATCAAGAATGTCAATGACAGTTTTCCCTGAGCCGGCATTTTAGAGGTAACTGATCAGGCAGTATTTTATTTAGGAAGCTCAAAGTAGTATGTTGGTCAGACTTTGAACACTTGTAATTGGGGAGGAAAGATCACATAGAAAAAACACGAACTTGAACTTAAGCTCTGGCTTTCAGTATTTGCATAACCTTAGGCTGATGGTACAAACTACATAATTAATGCCCTTGGCCTCTGCAAAAGGTGTTACCTCTTGAAAACACCTCCCTTCTTTCCCCAAGGTCTTGGAGAATTCCTCCCCTTTCTTCAAGTTTCATCTCTAATAGACATTCCCTCTGATTTTCCCCTGTAGTGTTGATTAACAACAATCCTTGAATAATAATAACAATGGCATAACCTTCATTATTTTCATGCTTCTATAATGGTATGATGTTATCAGGGTGCCTTTACCATTTTGTATTTTAATTTTCTGTTTTTCTATTCATCTTCTGCAATAGACTATTCATTTCTCGAGGGGGGGGGAAGGTGCTTTGCTCAAATTTATATTTGCAGCATTCATGGCATTGATGACACAGAGTAGACATTTACTAAATATTAATTGCTTATGTTTTTACCTCTGTAAAATGAGGATAATGGTATTTTGTGCTTTACATCTTATAGAGTTGTTACAAGAATCAAATAAAATGATGTGTATGAAAATACTGTGTCAAACAAAATGTACTCTACACATACCAGAAGTTATGATGATCTCCCAACTAGGTGAATATAATCTGTGTGGGAAATCACGAAGATGCTCATTAGTACCACTGGCATCTGGGTGTGGTGAGAACTCAGGCTATTACTTCACCTATTCATCAAGAATATAAAAAAATCTAACTTATCCTTACCAAACTTACAAAACTTAAAAAATCAGTAAAATTCATTACAATGTTAACTTTTATTTTTCAAATTTATGCAAATTGCTTATTTGAATTTATTTGCACATCTCTGTTTTAATATGAAATAATGTTTGTTTACAAAAGGTATTTAAGAGCACAGAAATCACACTGGAAAGCTCAGCCATAATAACCTCTAAATTCCAATGTCCTCTGCATTAGCATCACATAGCCTGAAAGTTGGTGAGCTCAGATCTAGGTGATCTCAAAGGCCTTAAATTGAAGCAGACAATTCTTCCTGCTACTCCCCCTCCTTTCCTCACCCTCACAAACAGACTGGCAATTAGTTCTCTTCTATCCCATGATATATTATAGTCTGAAAATTGTATTTTTGTTAGTAACTTATGGGATAGCAAGCTTATATGTATTTCTTCAATAGATCTTAAAATTTTTAAGTTTCTTTACTGATGGATGAAATTCATGGCTTTCTGGTCATCTAGCATCTTAAAAATGTGTAATCGTTAGGTTGACATTAGTCACTGAAAAGTTTCTCCAGTTTTAAAAAAATTATGCCATGGTCATTTCTTGGCATTTATGACAGGCCACTTGCTTACTGACAATAAGCTGTTGAAAAGCTTCATTTAGACTTTTTATTCATTATTTTCATTTTTCATTTCTCTTAGTAATTAGATTTATAATGGCAAAATTTGCTTCGACAGTGCTAAACAACTGTTTTTTCTATTTAAGAATGCCTGAGTTTCTGAGGATTGAGAAATGACAAGTACCAAAATTATGGAGAAAATTAATACATTCTACCTGTACAGTTGCTGGAAATGCTTTGCCAATTTTCCTCCTTCTGCCCTCTCACAACCATTAAAGCCTACCAAGGGCCAAACAAAATTCTCCCTAAGTTGCAGTCCTTGGAAAAACATTTCCATAATGAGAACAAAGAAATTACAGAGGCCTTAAATCAAAATGCTGTCTTAAATGCTATCTTAAATCAGAATTCTGTCTCAATCCTTTGGGACAGGGAGGGAGGAGCCCCCCCCTTCCAGGTGGGTGAATTTACTTGAAAATTATTAAAAGTAAGAACACAATCCTCAGTTCGAAGGACCATCTCAAGGACATATCTTAGTCATCAGAGGTGACAACTGCATGTTGCAGAAAATAATTTTTCAGATTCAGAGCAACAAATCATCAGTATGTTGTCTTTTTTTTAAGATTTATTTATTTTTTATTAGAGAGAGAAAAAAAGTGCATGCGCGTGTGTTTACCGGGGGGGGGGAGGGGAAAAGAAAAAGGGAGAGAGAATCTGAAGCAGACTCCCTGCTGAGCATGGAGCCCAACACCCAGCTGTACCTCACAACCCTGAGATCATGACCTGAGCCAAAATCAAGTCGGATGTTTAACATACTGAGCCACCCATCAGTATGTTGTCTTTTGAGAGAAACAATTTCACATGAGAAATAGGAATTAATCTCAAGGGGAAAAATTATTGTGATTCTTGCATTTACATTTGACAGTGCATGCCATAATAACCCATATTGAAACAGATCCCCAAAGCCCACTTGTTTCTCATGTAATAGTGTCTTAGTCCATTCAGGCTGCCATAACAAAATAGCATAGACTGGGTGGTGTTTAACAAATAACAGAAATTTATTTCTCACAATTCTCAAGGTTGGGAAATTCAAGGTCAAGGCGCCAGGAGATTCAGTGTCTAGTGAGGACTTGATTTCTTCTTCTTCTTTTTTTTAAAGATTTTATTTATTTCTTTCACAGCGACACAGCAAGAGAGGGAACACAAGCAGGGAGAGTGGGAGAGGGAGAAGCAGGCCTCCCGCAGAGCATGGAGCCCCATGTGGGGCTGGATCCCAGGACCCTGGGATCATTACCTGAGCCAAAGGCAGACGCTTAATGACTGAGCCACGCAGGTGCCCCAGGACTTGATTTCTGATTCACAGACACCTGTCTTCTTGTTGTGTCCTCACATTGCAGAATAGGCAAAAGAGTTTTCTGGGGTCCCTTTATAAGGCCACTAATCCCATTCACAAGGGCTCCCCACTCATGACCTAATCACTTCCAGATGCCCCATTTCCACATGCCATCACATTGAGGTTAGATCTCAACATACAAATATTGGGGGAACACAAAACATTCGGTCTATAGCAAATAGCAACCCATATTTATGAATGATTGTTAACTCAGTACTTCTAATTACATGGATAGAATCTCCCTTACTAAATGGAATGACTTCTTGGAATAGACATAATATATTTTTCCTTGAGCTGACTAAAAGTAAATAAAAACATGAGATGGGCATCAATTATCCTTGGGCTTCAATAAATCTAGAACACTAGGTTTAAAATTAGACTGAGGGAGGGTGATAACTGCTTGGTTATATTTGAAAATAGAAATTTTAATTTTATTAATGGATTTGAATTAGAAAATCATTCTCTTATGATGAAGAAATGTGAAGATGATCATCCAAATGGGAGTTATTTGCTTCCAAGTGCAGGCTGGGATCCTATTTAAAATAAGCATAGCTATATATATATATATATACACACACATACATAGTGTATATAAATGTATGTATATATACAGATATACTTAAGGACTTCTCAATTAAATGTTACCAGTGAACAAATAACCTACAGAAGGAAGCAGTGTTCAGTATTACTTGATGAATGTGATGATGGAGACTGAGCAGAGAGGGTAGGAAGAGAGGAGCAAGAGAAGAAATTAATGAACAACTCACTTGTTTTTGAAGAAAACAGCCTGTCAGTGTAGTGCGTGGTTTTTTTTTTTTTGTTCCCAAATGTTCCCTCACTTTTTTCAGTTTTATTGAGGTATAATTGAAAATAAAAATTGTCAAGATCATAGAAGATCATAATCATTCAAATATGTAAAAATATTGAACTAGTTTATACTCCAACCAACAGTGGCTGAGAGCACTTCTTTTTCTGTACCTTGTCAACAGCAAGTATTAACAAATTTTTAAATCTTTATCAATTTGGTAGGTGAAACATGGTATCATTTTAATCTGTTGCTTGTTTACTGGTTAGGTGACATATTTTTTTTATATTTTTGTCCACTTGTATTTCTTCTTTCGTAACTTTCTTATTTTGACATTTTGTTGATTTGTTTTCCTTATTGATCTGTAGAATGTTTTTACATTTACTAATATTACTCTTTGTCTACAACATATTATCCATGGAATTTTTTACCCCCAGGTTGTTGTTTACCTAGGAAATCTTTTTAGTGACTGTTAAAAAGTTTTAAATTATGTGATATCTTATCTTATAAAATAACTTATTAACATGTTATGAAGTAGAATAATAGACACCCTGAAATTAAAAAAAAAAAAAAAGAAAGCAGTGTCTCCATCATCTGCAGGTGGTTGTCCTCAAAAGGCTCTGATATAAATGAATGATGGAGTTGGTATGAGACTGTATCATGGTATTGTAGATTTTATGATTTGTGACATATGTATTTTTTTATTTTTTAAGGATTTTATTTATTTATTTGACAGAGAGAGACACAGCGAGAGAGGGAACACAAGCAGGGGACGTGGAAGAGGGAGAAGCAGACTTCCCACCGAGCGGGGAGCCTAATGAGGGGCTCGTTCCCAGGATCCTGGGATCATGACCTGAGCCGAAGGCAGATGCTTAACAACTGAGCCACCCAGGCACCCCGACATATGTAGTTTTTTAAACAATTATTTAGGAAAACTTGCATATTACCAGAAAGGTACAGTTAAGCGCTATAGATCAAAACTCTGAATTTTGATCTATAACAAGGGAATGTTTGACAAGGGAATGTCGAACATTAGTTATGTTAACGTAAACTAGTTTTGTCTTTTTTTTGAATTTGTATCAATGACATCTTAGAATATCTACTCTTTCATGTCTTCTTTATTTTGTTCAACATTATGTTTGTAGGATTCATCCATACTTCTGCATGCAGTTGAAGTTTACTCTTTTTGTGTATATTATACTATGTTATAAATACACGACAATGCAATTTTCTATTGTTGATGGACATTTGAGTAGTTTTCTTTGATCGATTTTAAATAGTGTTTGAATGAACTTCTTATGACCCCATAGTTAAAATACATATTATATGGGATACAGAACAATGTAAAAACTTTATTAAACTGTACTTTGGGGGAGGGCAGCAAATAGCTGTCAAAAAATTGTACAGAATTAAACAGGCAAAGGGAGACTTCAATTAAAACTGTCACCACAGGTGAGAGAGACTGAACTCAACTTGGTTGAAACATAAGGAAGATGAAACAGAAGGCAGGAGGGTTTTTTCTCCCCTGGGGAGAAGAAAGTACTGGAGGATATTATGGAAGACATTGGTCTATGGCTATTACTACTCCCAGTTTAACTGGGAGGTAGGCTTCTACCCTATTTTCTCCATTTAAAAGAATGGTGTCCAGGTCTTTGAGAAAGACATTCCTGGGTGATAAAACTAGCAAGGGACTGGGAGAAGATTTACATCTCAGAGGGGGATAGGAAGAATTTACAATTGCAAGTTTTCTAAAGTAAATGCACTAAACAAACGGAGGGTAGGGGCATATAGTCAGGGAGAAAGCTGTCTGAATGAACATTAGGGAAATGAACATTAAGATCATGTTGGTCATAGAAAGTTAAAATACTACCTAGCACCATTGCTGGTTGATTTCATTTTCATTATCTTTATTCTAATCGGCATGTTACAAATTGCCTACTATATGCAATGAATATCTTTATTTATTATTGACATTTATTAATATTTCAAATCTTACCAAGGAAAGCCAGAGGTGCAGAGCAAAACCAGGCTTCTCTGAGTAACATCCCTCAAAGGGAAGAGAGAACAGTAAGATCAAATAGACAAAAGATGTAAAGTGAAAGTTTACTGATCATCCTGAGTTCAGGTCAGAGAAGAAAAGCAAATAATTAGTCCTCACATCCTCCAATCCTTTTGATTATAAAGAAGAACTTAATGCTCTTCTTGAAGACTGTGATCATCATAATGTAAAATATGGGGGAAAAGGGGAAACACACAAAGCTGACACTTGGTCAAAATTCAGATGATAATATAATGCTGTGTTATTACCATGGAGACCTTCAATTCAAGAAATTGGGGTCAATAATTTAGGGAATTCAAGGAATGTGGTCAATAAGTTAGGCAGGTTAATTTCGCACACTCTCACTTTTCCTGAAAGTCCAACATACATCTCACATAATTATATACACCCACTTGATAGTCAATATTTTCTTATTCTTAGATTACTATTTTTAAAATTAAAATTTATTTTTAAATTTTTGTTGTATTTTTTCAATTTTAGATTATTTATTAATTCCATTCTGAGGCCCTGTTCTGGAGAGTGTATTTGAATATTAGAAATATAGGACATGAACCCACAGGTATGTTTACATCTATACCAGTGGACAGCAACTGTGTTACACTAACACCTTTTCTTAGCACTGTTAACGAACCGTCGGGGAAATACACTTGGAAAAACTGGCTTAAATTAATTTAAAAGATAGGTTTCTTTAAGCATTTCTTGGAGACGTAAGTCAATTGAGATACTGCAGGAAGGGGAGGTTACATTTTAAAGCATTTCTAATTGCAACCATTTTAGCTGAGTAATTCTTTGTGTGTGTATATAATTCTATGCATGCATGTGTGTATGTGTAAAGCCTATTTAACAGATCATGGAACTGATGATATTTTGGTACACATTCATTAGCATTCCCTAATTTAAATGCCTGCAAAGACCAGGCAGATACTGTAAATGAGTAAGGAGACAAGGTAGGGAATTTGACAAATAGGAAAGTTTATGTTCATAAAAATGGGCACTTACTGACCTGCTCCAGCTGATTGCTGCTGTGGAAAAGTTTAGGCATAGTATATTCAGATCATTTGATTTTCCAAGAGAAGACAATAATCCAGATATTTATGTGAAATAATCTTATTTTTAAATATTGGCAAATAATTAGAAAGTTTTAAAAATACTGAATAGGCCAGGGGCACCTGGGTGGCTCAGTCAGTTAGGCGTCTGCCTTCAGCTTGGGTCGTGACCCCGGGGTCCTGGGATCGAGCCCCATGTCAGGCTCCCTGCTCAGCAGGAAGCCTGCTTCTCTCTCTCCCACTCCCCTTGCTTGTGCTCCCTCTCTTGCTGTCTCTCTCTCTGTCAAATAAATAAATAAAGTATTAAAAAAAATACTGTATAGGCCAAACAAAAAAATGTGCTGACCACATTCAACCAACCATCTGACTATTGTAGCTTCTGAATAACATGCATCTGCTATTTTGAGGTCTATTTTGCATACCACAGTGTTATAATGATATTTGAGACATACATTTTCATATGTATTTTTATGTGCACAAGGAAAACAGTATTATTTTATTGAGCATTACTTATCAAGTATTGTGCTGAGCACTCATGCTATAATATTTCCCTTAATCTTTACTTTGGGAAGGTATACATGGTTCCAGTTTTAAGACCACAAAATGGAAGCTTTAAAATAGGGTACGTAGCTTGTATAAGGCCAAAAATTAGTAGGTGGAAGTGGCATGATTGAGGCTTACTTAATGTGCTTGACATTAAGTCCGGATGCCTGATTGCTAATGCTATATATTGCATAAATCTTCTTTTCTGTAAGCTGGACAGTACTTTACTTATGTCCAATTAATGTCTCTTTTGCTTCTGAGGTTGAATGTCACTTGTTGAAGACAGGAAGCATGCCTCATATATTTTTTTTCCATATCTTGCAATTTTCTTTCATATAGAAGATTTTTAGCAAATGTTGATTCAAAGACTTGGTGCTGGGGCATAGGTTCATTTATTTATTCTTCCTCTACTTCATTAAAGAACACATAGAGATAAGTGTATTGTTGGATCTCAAGAAATCAAATATGAAAGTAGTATAGGGTGGTAGACAATGCACTAGTGTTCTAGGAACCTTGCATTTGAAATATAGCTTGAACTATAACAACCAGCCACTATGTACCTTAGTTTTTTCATTTCTAAATTAAAAACATTGAATTAAAACCTCTTAGTTTCAATGACTCTATTTTTTTTTTTTTTATTACTTGTAAATCAAGCTTGAAAATTAACTTTGGTGCAATTCCCCATGCCATTGTATTACTTAGGACACTTTCTGTTCCAAGTATTAGGAAATCCAACCCAAGGTATTTTTTTTTTTTTTTTAAGATTTTATTTATTTATTTGAGAGAGAGAGAATGAGAGACAGCATGAGAGGGAGGAGGGTCAGAGGGAGAAGCAGACTCTCTGCCAAGCAGGGAGCCCGATGCGGGACTCGATCCTGGGACTCCAGGATCATGACCTGAGCCGAAGGCAGTCACTTAACCAACTGAGCCACCCACGTGCCCTCAACTCAAGGTATCTTAAGCCAAAATAAGAATGTGGTTAACTCCCAGAATTGTAAAGTCCAGAGACAGGGCTGATTTCAGGTATGACTTGAACAGTGTCACCAGGATCCTTCCCTCTTTCTCTCTCTCTCTCTCTCAGTACAGTGCTACTCTCCTTTGTTTTGGCTTTATTCTCAAATGACATCATCTTCATAGTTACAAGATAGCCACAGAAGCTCCATGGTTTACATTATTTTATCATGAGGTCCAGGTGAAAAGAGAGAACTTTCTCCTCCCTAGGCCCTGACAGTTGTGTAGGACCAGGATGTCATCTTGGTTTTTGTTAGGTTGAATTCCTATCTGTGAACAAATCACTCTGGCCAGTGAGATTATATCCATTGATAATCTTGTAGCAGAAGCTCTAAGCCCTAATGGATCTACATTAGGATCTCTTAGGAGATTGAAATACTTAAGTAGGTTTACTACTCTAGAGAAATTAGGTCAGCATATCTGGGAGTGAGATCCAGGCATTAGTTTTTGGAAGCACCCTAGTAATTCCAGTTTATATCCTGGTTTGGCAAAGCCCAGTTCACATGATTTAGGACCCAACCCTGGACATCTGACTAAGGCCAATTCATTTCAAAACACATGAGCTGAGCATTGGTAAAAGGTGATTTCCCAAACAAACTTGAAGCAACTCTTTATCAGAAGCTATTTGATGGGTGCTGGACTTAAAAAAAAGTTGGGCTTCACTATTTTGAACCAAAAATTTGGACTCCTTTATTTTTCCATTAGACCGCCTTATTCTTTCCTATGTGGGCATGAACTAAGAGATAAAACTCTTATCTGCTCCCACAGCCATATGATCTGGCATATTTAATAACTTGAAATTTAAGAATCAAAGTCTGAGAACATCTAGATAGTCAGATCTCTCTTTCAAGAAGTTATATTGTTGACACTGGCCACCAGTGGACACAAAGGACTTTCTCTGAGAAGCCTCCTTAAAACATTACCCTGTCCCACAAATTTATCTGTCTGTGACTTTCATCCATAGTATTCACATCATTTTCATGTTCTCATGAGGTTTATTTCTTCTTACAAATAACTTGACATGGGCTCCTGAAGAAAAATGCTTCCCTAGTTCCTGAAAATATAAGTTAAGATTTTAATTCCCAGCTTCACAGGCTGGACATACTCTCAGGCAGTATAGCTTGGCAGAGCAATATAAAACTAATAATTTAAAAAACCCACAACAATACGAGCCTTGAAATAACAGCCAGACACCTGAGTGCTTCTTTCAGAAAATAGGGACTCTAAATGAGCCCCATGCTTAAGGATCTTAGAAATTCCTAATGCGCCCAATTCTGAGGAACTACTTTGTCATTCTTTCAAAGCTGTAGCATATTTCTCATATGCAAAATAAATCCCTTCACAGTCTGAAAAATTCAATGTTTTGTACTTGAAGTCATACCTGGGTCTGGCTTTCTAGGCACCTTTATCTCCAGCTCCTCTAAAATTCTTTGAAAAGGGGTCCATCTCCTTCACAATGTCCTTTCCACAGATCTTCAAAGATATAACAACTGATGATATAAAGAGAAAATAAACTAAACACCATGTTATGGAAGACACTATACCAGGGCTTTATAGTTAGTGATTTTACTATAGCCAAGTGAGATATATATAGCATTCTAATCTGCTTCCAAAGATAAAGAAACAGAGACACAATGAAAGTAAATAATTGGTTTCAATTTTACACAGCTAGTAAGCTGAAAATTAGGTTTGGAACTCGAGACTTTTTTATATCAAACCTTAAGTGTTTACCTACCCAGAAATCCAGTAGTATCTACAAAATAGAGAAAATTCAATAAAATCAATATCTGGATTTTTGAAAATAATATTAGTAATCCATATGCTAGACCAATGAAGCAAAAAGAAAGAACACAGAAATTACCAATATCAAAATGAAAAGTAGAAATAAAAAGAAAAGTGAGATATTACAGATCCTACAGTCATTTGTAGGATAAGTGGAATTATTCCATTTCTGGAATAGTTGTGTGAAACCTGTAGATCCATTCCACAACAACTGTAACCTGTGAATAGTGATATACCCCAGCTCCCAGATTCTCCACAGGGAAGGAAGGAGTTTGACCCTGCCCCAATTTGACAATGCCCCAATATTTCTGCAGGGTGGTTTAAAGACTGACTTCCATCTTGCCTATCTCAGAGCATTAACATGACCAGTATACTCTTGCTTCCTGGTGGCCAGTGAGAACAAGATGACAATGTGATATAGCATGCAAGTAGTTGTTATAGTTTCTTCCAGCTTTGTGAAAAGCAGACAGTGAAAAACCTTAGATCTCAACTTATCTCTGGGGAGAGAAAGAGTTTGACATCTCAAATTAGATGAACGCAAAGAAATCAACACTGAGACTTACTATTATCAAATTGTCAAAAATAAGAGATAATTTTGAAGCAGCTTGAGAAGAGAATTGTCACATTTGAGGGAATCCTCAGATTATCAGTGACGTTTTCAGCCAAAACCCTTGCAGTCTAGAAGGGAGTAGAGTGATATATTCAAAGTGCTGGAAGAAAAACAAAAGCAAGCCAAGAATACTATACCCAGCAAAACTGTCATCAAAGATGAAGGAGAGTTAAAGACCCTTCCAGACAAATAAAAGCAGGAGTTCTGACTTGAAAGAAAGGTTAAAGGGATTTCTTCAAATTGAAATGAAAGGATGCAAAACATGATAGCACAGTAATATGATAACATAGAAAATATAAAACTTGGTAAAGTGAAATATATAGACAAATGAATACTGTATTAGTGTAACAGTGGTAGGTAACTCACTTAATTGTAGCATAAAACCTAAAAGACAAAGTTAGTAAAATAAATATAACTAATAAAATTTAACAGATGCACAGTATAAATAGATGCAAATTGTGGTATCAATAATATCAAGTGTATAAATTCTGATATCAATAACAAAGGGAGGAGAAATAAAAGTGTAGAGTTTTTGTATGAGCTTGAAATAAGTTGTAATCAGCTTAAAATAGACTTATAAGATGTGCTATGTAAGCCCATGGTAACCACAAGGAATATACTTATATTCTATATTCTATAACCTATAGAAGTTACACAAAAGAAAAAGAAGAAGAAATCAAAGCATATGAATACAAAACACGAAACACAAAGAAAGATAGCAAGAGAGGAAAAGAGGGACAAAAGAACTACAAGGCAATCATAAAACAATTAACAAAAGGCTATACAGTAAATACTTCCCTACCAATAATTACTTTATATATAAATGAATTAACCTCCCCAAAAGACATAGGGTAGCTAAATATATATTAAAACAAGAGCCAACTATATGCTGTCAACAAATGACTCCCTTTAGATTTAAGGACACACATGTGCTGAGAATAAGGGGATGGGGGAAAATATTCCCTGTAAATAGTAACCAAAAGAGATGAAGATGGCTCCATATATATATATTAAATACTTAATATTTATATATATACTAAACAAAATAAATATTAAGTCAATGCTGTTACAAGAAAAAAGGGCATTACATAATGATAGTTGGGTCAATCTACCAGGAAGATATAACAATTATAAACGGATATAGACCTGATATCAAGATTCCTAAATATATAAATCAAATGTCAACAGAACTGAAGAGAGAAATAGACAACAGTACACTAGTAGTAGGAGACTATAATACCCCACTTTCAATAATGAATTAAATAACAAGACAGAAAATAAAGACACAGAAGACTTCAGCACCAGTATAGAGCAAATAGACTTTACAGACATATACAGAATATTCAACCCAACCACAGTAAAATAAGCCATTCTTCTCAAGTGCACATGGAACATTCTCCATGACAGACCACATGTTAGGTCACAAAACAAGTATTAACAAATTTAAAAGATTGAAATCATACTGAGTATATTTTTGGACCACAACGGAAGGAATCTAAACATCAATAGCAGAAGGAAAACTGGAAAATACACAAATATGTGGAAATTAACATACTTTTGATCAACTAATAGGTCAAAGGAAAAATAAAAAAATCAAAAAAGAAATCAGAAAATATCTTGAAACAAATGAAAATGAAAACACAGAGACCAAAATATATGGGATGAAGCAAAAGCCATACTAAGAGAGAAGTTTAAATGATAAATGCTTACAGAAAGATCTAAAAAAACCCCACAACATATAATTTTACACTGCAAGGAATGAGAAAAAGAACTAAGCCTAAAGTTAGCAGAATGAATGGAATAATAAGGATTATATCAGAAATAGAGAGTAGAAAAACAGAAAAACTCAATGAAACTGGGTTTTTTGAAGACAAAATTAACAAATCATTAGAACTAAGGAAATGTGAGAATCGAAATTTTAAAAAATAAAAAAATTGAAAGAGGAGATATTACAATGATGCCACAGAAATAAAAAGGATCATAAGAGACTATGAACAATTATACAGCAATGAACTGAATAAGTAAAAGAGTTGGATAAAATCCTATAAATATACAGACATATAACTGGTAAGGAGATTGAATCAGTAATCAAAATCTCCCAGCAAAGTAAAGCCCAGGACCAGATGGCTTCACTGGCAAATTCTACTGCACAATTAAAGAAGATTAAAGGCAATCCTTCTGACAGTCTTCCAAAAAATTTAAAAGGAGGGAACACTTCAAAACTCATTTTATGAGGCAAGCATTACCCCAAAACCAAAGCCAAAGACAGTACAAGAAAAGAAAATTATGGGCCAACATCCTGGATGACTATAGATGCAAAAATACTCAACAAAATATTAGCAAACCAAATTCAATAGCACATTAAAAGGATCATACACCATGACCAATTGGGGTTTATCCCTGGGATGCAAGGAGGATCAGCAAATGAAAAATCAATCAATGTGATACACCACATTAAAAGAATAAGGATTGAAAAATCACATGATTATCTTGGTAAATGCAGAAAAAACATTTGACAAAATCCAACACCTTTTAATCATAAACACTCTCAACAAACTAGGAATAGTGGGAAATTACCTCAACATGATAAAGGCTGGATAGGAAAAGACCACAGATAACATCATTTTGAACAATGAAAAACTAAAAGTTTTTCCACTAAGATCAGGAACAAGACAAAAATGTCCACTCTCACCCGTTCTCTTCAACATAATACTGTAAGTCCTAGCTAGAGCAACTTAGCCAAGAAAGAGAAGTAAAAAAAATGTGAAAGAAAGAAGTAAAATTGTCTTTGCTTGCAGATGACTTGATCTCATATAGAAAACCCTACAGATTCCACCAAAAAACTGTTAGGACTAATAGATAATACAGTAAAATTGCAGGATATAGAATCAAAATACTAAAACTGTTTGTTTTTTCTATACACTGATAATTAAGTATTTTAAAAGGGAATTAGGAAAACAATTTAATTTATAACAGCATCAAAAAGGATCATATACTTAGGTATAAACCTAACTAAGGATGTAAAATACTTGTATACTGAAAGCTCCAAACACTGATGAAAGAAATTAAATAAGATTAAAAAAAAGGAAAGAAATCCAATGTTCATATATTAGAAGACTTCATATTGTCAAAATGTCTATACTACTCAAAACAATCTACTGATTCAATACAATCCCTACCAAATCCAATGGAATTTTTATAGGAGTAGAAAAAAAAATTCTAAAATGCAAATTTAACCAAATAACACCCCTAAAATTCAAACAATCTTGAAAAAGAATAAAGGTGGAGGTATAACACATCCTGATTTCAAAATATATTACAAAGCTGCACTAATTAAAACACAGTATGGTACTGGCATAAAGATAGACATACAGACCACTGGAACAAAATAGAGAACCCAGAAATAACTCCATGTATATGTGGTCAGCAAATCTTTCACAAAATTGTCAGGAATACATAATGGGGATAGGAGAGTGTCTTCAACAAATGATGTTGGGAAAACTGAGTATCCACATGCCAAAGAAATGAAATTGGACCCTTATCTTACATCATAAACAAAAACCAATTCAAAATTCATTAAAGACTCAAACATAATACTTGAGACCATAAAACTCCTGGAAGAAAATTTGGAGTAAAACCTTCATGACATTGGTCTTGCCAATGATTTCATGAATATTTCCTGATTTCACAAAAATCACAGGGAACAAAAGCAGAAATAGACAAATGGGATTGCACCAAACTAAAAGCCTTCTGCTCAGGAAAGGAGACAATCAATAAAGTGAAAAGAACATCTATAGAGTGGGCAAAGATATTTGCAAATCATATATCTGATAAAGAGTTAATTTCTAAAGTATATAAGTAACACCTACAATTCACTAATCAGAATAAAAAAGTAATAATTAAAAGTGGCCTAAGGACTTTAGTAGACATTTCTCTAAAGAAGACATACTGATATCCAACATGTATGAAAAGATGCTTGATGTCATAAATCATCAGGGTAATAAATACAAATTAAAGCCACAGTGAGATATCTCCTCACACTTCTTTGGATGGCTGTCATCACCAAAACAAAAGATATCAAGTGTTGGTGATGATATAAAGAAATTGGAACCCTTGTATATTGTTGATGGGAATGCAAAATGGTGCAACCACTAAGGAAAACAGTGTGGACGTTTCTCCAAAAATTAAAAAATAGAACTTTCATATGAACCAGCAATCCCACTTCTAGGTGTTTATCCAAAAAATTTGAAATCAGGATCTTGAAGAGATAGCTGCATTCCTATGTTGACCACACTATTCACAGTAAAATCAAGATGCTGAAACAACATAATTTTTTATGGAAAGAAAAATGGATTTTAAAAGGTGGTATATACATACAATGGCATATTATTCAGTCTTAAAAAAGAAAGAATCCTGCAACATATGATAACTTGGATGAATGTTGATGACATTATGCAAAATGTGATAATCCAGTCATAGAAGGACAAATACTTCATGACTAGCCTATATGAGGCACCCAAAATAATCAAACTCAGAGAAGCAAAGAATAGAATGGTAGTTGCCAGGGACTGGGTGGAAGAGGACAAGAGGCAGTGCTAATCAACAGGTATAAAATTTCAGTATTCAAGATGAATTAGTTCTAGAGAGCTGCTGTATAACACTGTGTCTATACCTAATAATATTGTTCACTTAAAATCTTTAAGAGGATAAATTTCGTTAAGTGTTTTTTACCACAATTTAAAAAATAAATAAATCCATCAGGAAGATATAGCAGTATAAATATATACACACCTAACAACAGAGCACTAAAATCAAGGAAGTAAAAAGAGGAAGTGTAAACAAAGAGGAAGAGTAAAAATGACAAAAAGGAGAAATAGACAATTTGATAATAGTAGTTGGAGACTTCAGTACCCCCTTTCAAAAATGGGTAGAAAAACTAACGAGAAGAGCAACAAAGAAATGAGAGCTTTGGACAATAGTATAGTCCAACAAGGGCTAATAGACATCCATAGAACTTTCTAAATAAGTACAGCAAAATATAAATTTGTCTCAAATGCATATGGAACATTCTCCTTGATACCATTTGCTAACCAATAAAACATGTCTCAAAATATTTAAAAGAATTACAATCATGTAGAATATGCTCTTTAAACAGAATGGAGTGAAATTAGAAACAACATAGAAATTTGCAAATTTGTAAATATGTGAAAAAAAAAAAAAAAAGACAACGTACCAAAAGTTAGGGAATGCAGCAAAAGCAATGCCTAGATAGGAAATCATAGCTATAAACACCCTCATCAAAAAAGCAGAAATAACTGAAATAAATGACTTTCCACATTTATACACTTGAGAAAGAAGAATAAAGCAGGCAAAACTCAGGAAATAATAAACTATCAACTGGAAATTCATGAAGAAAAAGAAAAGAAAAAAGTTTTAAAAAGTTGGTTCTTTGAAATGTTTGAAAAAAATTATAGACATTTATCTAGACTGACAAAAAAGAAAATGAGAAGATAGGTTTATGGAATAAAATGAATAGTTCAGAAATAAACTTAGGCATCACAAGTGTGCCAAGACCATTCGATGGGAGAAAGAATAGTCTTTACAATAGTAGTTGGAGACTTCAGTACATGGTGCTGGGACAGTACATGGTGCTGGGACAGCTGGGTATCCTCATGAGGAAAAATGAATTTGACCCTTTCTCCAACATTAACTGAAAATGGATCAAATACCCAAATGTAAGATTTAATACCATAAAACCCTTGGAAGAAAACACAAACATAAATCTTCATGACTTGGATTAGGCAATGGTTCCTTAGTTATGACAGCAAAAGCACATGCAACAAAAGAAAAAATACATATATTTGACTTAAACAAAATTGGAATCTTCTATACTTTATAAGTTATCATCAAGAAAGTGAGCAAACACCACATAGGATGGGATAAACTATTTGAAAATCATATATATGCTAAGGGACATGTATCTAAGATATATACAGAGCTATTACAATTCAATAAAAAGACAATTAACCCAATTACAAATGGGCCAAATATTTGAATACACATGTCTAAGAAGTTATAAAATTATCCAATAAGCAAATGAAAAGATGTTTAATATCATTAGCCACAATGAGATAATATATCACATTTACTAGGATGCTTACAATAAAAAAGACAGATAAAAACAAGCATCAGTAAGGATGTGGAGAAACTTGAACTCTCATATATTACTGGTAGGAATGTAAAATGTCATGGCAATTTTGTAAAATGGTTTGGCTATTACTCCAAAGGTTAAATGTAAAGTTGCTGCATGATAAAACAATGCATTCACACAAAAACTCGTACACTAATGTTGATAGAGCCATTATTTATAATAGGAAAAATATTGTTTAACAACCCAAAAGTCTATCAACTGAATAATGGATAAAATAAGTGATATATTTAGGGGGGGCGGAGCAAGATGGCAGAGGAGTAGGAGACCTGGATTTCGTCTCCTCTCAGGAATTCAGCTGGATAGGGATCAAACCATTCTGAACATCTATAAACTCAACAGGAGATTGAAGAAAAGAATAGCAACAACTCTCTCATCAGAAAAGTGACCACTTTCTGGAAGGTAGGACGTGCGGAGAAGTGAATCCGAGGCGATATTCGAGAGGATAGACGGCGGGGGAGGGGCCTCCATCAGCCGCTTCTGGCAAGTGATAGAGCCACGGAGCACAAAATCGGAACATTTAGAAGTCTGCTCCCCTGAGGGACGTCGCTCCAGTAGCTAAGCGGGGGGTGGAACCCTCGCGGGACAGTGTGGTCTCAGGACCCTCGGGGTCACAGAAAGACCGGGGGTGCCTGAGTGTGGCAGAGCTCCCAGGGATCGGAGCGGGGAAGCCGGCTGCAGAGACGGAGCCCAGGCGCGGGCTCTCAGCTCGGGGTTGCCATAAACCGTGATCCGCGGCCCAGTCGGGCCCCTGCTCCTCCAG
The DNA here is from genome assembly GCF_011800145.1 of Mirounga leonina. Classification (NCBI taxonomy): domain Eukaryota; kingdom Metazoa; phylum Chordata; class Mammalia; order Carnivora; family Phocidae; genus Mirounga; species Mirounga leonina. The sequence goes on from NW_023270265.1 coordinate 32,271,672, forward strand.
CAGGGACCTAACAAGAAGCAGATCCGGGGAGACTCACCTTCCTCCCCCGGGAGGAGCCGCGTGGGAGTGCACCGCAGGGATCTGCTGGGTTTGGAGACTCCACCCAGGGTCGGGTGCCAGAGATAGAAACACGCGGTCACAGGCCGGGTGAGCACGGAGTGCGGCCAGAGACTGGGGAGACGGGAGTGACTGACGGCTTTTCTCTGGGGGCGCATTGAGGAGTGGGGCCCGAGTTCTCGGCTCCTCCAGGGCGGAGATTGGGAGGCTGCCATTTTCACTCTCCGCCTCCAAAGCTGTACGGAAAGCTCGCAGGGAACAAAAGCTCCCGAGAGCAAACCCGAGCAGATTACTTAGCTGGGAGGGGGCAAGGACGGGCCAATTCCACCTCCGGCAGAGACATTTGGAAACCACAGCAACAGGCCCCTCCCCAGAAGATCAGCGAGAACAGCCAGCCAAGACCAAGTTTACCGATCAATGAGAACAGAACTCCAGCGCTAGGGGAATAATGCACATAGAATTCATGGCTTTTTTACCATGATTCTTTAGTCTTTAAAAGTTAAATTTTTTAACTGTCTTTTTTTCTTTTTCCTTTTTTCTTTTTTGAGTTTTTCTTTTTCCCCTTTTCAACCAACATCTTATCAATCCCTTTTTTTAAAAAAACATTTTTATTTTTCATTTTTAGAGTCATATTCTATCACTTTATAGTAGTTACCCATATTTTTGGCATATATATATAAGTTGTTCTCTCTTTAAAATTTTGAGATAGTTTCTTCTAACAGATTAAAATATACCCTAAATCTCTAGTATATGGTTCTTTCTACTCCCCTGCCTGATCACATTCTCTCTCTTTTTTTTCTTTTTTCTTTTTTCTCTTTTTTTAAATGCTCTTCATTCTCTTTTCAAATAACTTCTTATCAAGTCCTTTTATAAAATTTTTTATAATTTCCATCTTTATAGTCATATTCCATCCCTTCATCATATCAACCCTTATTTTTGTACATATATAACTTTTTCTTTCTTTAAAATTTTGGGAGGCACTTTCTTCTAACAGACCAAAATACACCCCAAATCTAGTGTGTGGCACTGATCTATATACCAGCCTGATCATATTTGATCACATTCTGGTTTTTTGTTGTTGTTGTTGTTTTGTTTTGTTTGTTTTTGTTTGTTTTTATCTTTTTCTTTTTCTTTTTTTTCTTTTTCATTTTTCTCTCTTTCTGTTTCTTTTCCCACTGCTTCAGGTCTTTTCTGATTGGTTTAGAGTATATTTTCTGGGGACGTTTTTACTCTGCTAGCATTCTGTTCTCTCATTAATCTATTCTCCTCTGCACAAAATGACAAGACGGAAAAAAATCATCTCAACAAAAAGAACAAGAGGTAGTACCGACTGCCAGGGACCAACTCAATACGGACATTAGTACGATGTCAGATCTAGAGTTCAGAATCATCACTTTAAAGATACTAGCTGGGCTTGAAAAAAATATGGAAGTTATTAGATAAACCCTTTCTGGAGAAGTAAAAGAACTAAAATCTAACCAAGTAGAAATCAAAAAGGCTATTAATGAGGTGCAATCAAAAATGGGGGCACTAACTGCTAGGATAAATGAGGCAGAAGAGAGAATCAGTCATATAGAAGACCAAATGATGGAAAATAAAGAAGCTGAGAAAAAGAGAGATAAACAACTACTGGATCATGAGGGCAGAATTCGAGAGATAAGCAATATCATAGGACAAAACAACATTAGAATAATTGGGATCCCAGAAGAAGAAAGAGAGAGAGGGCCAGAAGGTATAATGGAGCAAATGATAGCAGAGAACTTCCCTAATTTGGGGAAGGAAACAGGCATGAAAATCCAGGAAGCATAGAGATCCCCTCTCAAAATCAATAAAAATAGGTCAACACCCTGACATCTAATAGTAAAACTTACGAGTCTCATAGACAAAGAGAAAATCCTGAAAGCAGCTTGGGAGAAGAGACATGTAACCTACAATGGTAGAAACATTAGATTGGCAACAGACCTATCCACAGAGACATGGCAGGCCAGAAAGGACTGGCAGGATATATACAGAGCACTAAATGAGAAAAATATGCAGCCAAGAATCCTATATCCAGCTAGGCTGTCATTGAAAATTAAAGGAGAGATAAAAAGCTTCCAGGACAAACAAAAACTAAAGGACTTTGCAAACACAAAACTAGCCCTACAAGAAATCTTGAAAGGGGTCCTCTAAGCAAAGAGAGAACCTAAAAGCAACATAGACCAGAAAGGAACACAGACAATATACGGTAACAGTCACCTTACAGGCAATACAATGGCACTAAATTCCTATCTTTCAATAGTTACCCTGAATGTAAATGGGCTCAATGCCCCAATCAAAAGACACAGGCTATCAGAATGGATTAAAAAAGAAGACCCATTGATATGCTGTCTGCAAGACACTCATTTTAGACCCAAAGACACCCCCAGATTGAAAGTGAGGGGGTGAAAAACCATTTACCACGCTAATGGACACCAAAAGAAAGCTGGGCTGGCAATCCTTCTATCAGACAAATTAGATTTTAAACCAAAGACTGTAATAAGAGATGAGGAAGGACATTATATCCTACTTAAAGGGTCTATCCAACAAGAAGATCTAACAATTGTAAATATCTATGCCCCTAACATGGGAGCAGCCAATTATATAAGGCAATTAATAACAAAAGCAAAGAAACACATTGACAACAATACAATAATAGTGGGGGACTTTAACACCCCCCTCACTGAAATGGACAGATCGTCTAAGCAAAAGATCAGCAACGATATAAAGACTTTAAATGACACACTGGACCAAATGGACTTCACAGACCTATTCAGAACATTCCATCCCAAAACAACGGAATACACATTCTTCTCTAGTGCCCATGGAACATTCTCCAGAATAGATCACATCCTAGGTCATAAATCAGGTCTCAACGGGTACCAAAAGTTTGGGATCATTCCCTGCCTATTTTCAGACCACAATGCTTTGAAACTAGAACTCAATCACAAGAGGAAAGTCGGAAAGAACTCAAATACATGGAGGCTAAAGAGCATCCTACTGAAGAATGAATGGGTCAACCAGGAAATTAAAGAAGAATTAAAAAAATACATGGGGGCGCCTGGGTGGCTCAGTTGGTTAAGCGACTGCCTTCGGCTCAGGTCATGATCCTGGAATCCCTGGATCGAGTCCCGCATCGGGCTCCCTGCTCGGTGGGGAGCCTGCTTCTCCCTCTGACCCTCCCCACTCTCATGTGCTCTCTCTCTCATTCTCTCTCTGTCAAATAAATAAATAAAATCTTAAAAAAAATAAAAAAAATTAAAAAATACATGGAAACCAATGAAAATGAAAACACAACTATTCAAAATCTTTGGGATACAGCAAAGGCAGTCCTAAGAGGAAAGTATATAGCAATACAAGCCTTCTCAGGAAACAAGAAAGGTCTCAAGTACACAACCTAACCCTACACCTAAAGGAGCTGGAAAAAGAACAGCAAATAAAGCCTAAACCCAGCAGGAGAAGAGAAATAATAAAGATCAGAGCAGAAATCAATGAAATAGAAACTAAAGAACAGTAGAACAGATCAACAAAACTAGGATCTGATTCTTTGAAAGAATTAACAAGATTGATAAACCCCTGGCCAGACTTATCAAAAAGAAAAGAGAAATGACCCAAATCAACAAAATCGTGAATGAAAGAGGAGAGATCACAACCAACACCAAAGAAATACAAACAATTATGAACATATTATGAGCAACTCTATGCCAGCAAATTAGATAATCTGGATGAAATGGATGCATTCTCTGAGATGTATCAACTACCAAAACTGAACCAAGAAGAAACAGAAAACCTGAACAGACCTATAACCACTAAGGAAATTGAAGCAGTCATCAAAAATCTCCCAAAAAACAAAAGCCCAGGGCCAGATGGCTTCCCAGGGGAATTCTACCAAACATTTCAAGAAGAATTAATACCTATTCTTCTGAAACTGTTCCAAAAAATAGAAATGGAAGGAAAACTTCCAAACTCATATTATGAGGCCAACATTACCTTGATCCCAAAACCAGACAAAGACCCCATCAAAAAGGAGAATTACAGACCAATATCCCTGATGAACATGGATGCAAAAATTCTCACCAAAATACTAGCCAGTAGGATCCAACAGTACATTAAAAGGATTATTCACCACGACCAAGTGGGATTTATCCCTGGGCTGCAAGGTTGGTTCAACATCGGCAAATCAATCAACGTGATACAATACATTAACAAAAGAAAGAACAAGAATCATATGATCCTCTCAATAGATGCAGAAAAAGCTTTTGACAAAGTACAGCATCCTTTCCTGATCAAAACTCTTCAGAGTATAGGCATAGAAGGTACATACCTCAATATCATAAAAACCATCTATGAGAAACCTACAGCGAATATCATTCTCAATGGGGAAAAACTGAGAGCTTTCCCCCTAAGGTCAGGAACACGTCAGGGATGTCCACTATCACCACTGCTGTTCAACATAGTATTGGAAGTGCTAGCCACAGCAATCACACAACAAAAAGAAATAAAAGGCATCCAAATCGGCAAAGAAGAAGTCAAACTCTCACTCTTTGCAGATGATATGATACTTTATGTGGAAAACCCCAAAGACTCCACCCCAAAACTGCTAGAACTCATACAGGAATTCAGTCAAGTGGCAGGATATAAAATCAATGCACAGAAGTCAGTGGCATTCCTATACACCAACAACAAGACAGAAGAAAGAGAAATTAAGGATCGATCCCATTTACAATTGCACCCAAAACCATAAGATACCTAGGAATAAATCTAACCAAAGAGACAAAGGATCTGTACTCAGAAAACTATAAAATACTCATGAAAGAAATTGAGGAAGACACAAAGAAATGGAAAAATGTTCCATGCTCATGGATTGGAAGAACAAATATTGTGAAAATGTCAATGCTACCTAGAGCAATCTACACATTCAATGCAATCTCTAACGAAATACAATCAACTTTTTTCAAAGAAATGGAACAAATAATCCTAAAATTTGTATGGAACCAGAAAAGACCCCGAGTAGCCAGAGGACTGATGAAAAAGAAAAGCAAAGCTGGCGGCATCACAATTCTGGACTTCCAGCTCTATTACAAAGCTGTAATCATCAAGACAGTATGGTCCTGGCACAAAAACAGACACATAGATCAATGGAACAGAATAGAGAGCCCAATGGACCCTCAACTCTATGGCCAACTAGTCTTCAACAAAGCAGGAAAGAAGTCCAATGGAAAAAAGTCTCTTCAACAAATGGTGTTGGGAAAATTGAACAGCCACATGAAATTGGACCATTTCCTTACACCACACACAAAATAGACTCAAAATGGTTGAAAGACCTCAGTGTGAGGCAGGAGTCCATCAACATCCTAAAGGAGAACAAAGGCAGCAACCTCCTCGACCTCAGCTGCAGCAACTTCTTCCTAGAAACATTGCCAAAGGCAAAATAAACAAGGGCAAAAATGAACTATCAGGAATTCATCAAGATAAAAAGCTTTTGCACAGCAAAAGAAACAGTCAACAAAACCAGACAACCGAAAGAATGGGAGAAGATATTTGCAAATGACATATCAGATAAAGGGCTCATATCCAAAATCTATAAAGAACTTATCAAACTCAACACCCAAAGAACAAATGATCCAATCAAGAAATGGGCAGAAGACATGAACAGACATTTGTCCAAGAAGACATCCAAATGGCCAACAGACACATGGAAAAGTGCTCAGTATCGCTCGGCGTCAGGGAAATCCAAATCAAAACCTCAATGAGATACCACCTCACACCTGTCAGAATGGCTAAAATTAACAAGTCAGGAAATGACAGATGGTGGCGGGGATGTGGAGAAAGGGGAACCCTCCTACACTGTTGGTGGGAATGCAAGCTGGTGCAACCACTCTGGAAACCAGTATGGAGGTTCCTCAAAAAGTTGAAAATAGAACTACCATATGATCCAGCAATTGCACTACTGGGTATTTACCCCAAAGATACAAAAGTAGGGATCCGAAGGGGTACATGCACCCCGATGTTTATAGCAGCAATGTCCACAATAGCCAAACTCTGGAAAGAGCCAAGATGTCCATCAACAGATGAATGGAAAAAGAAGAGGTAGTATATATATATACAATGGAATATTATGCAGCCATCAAAAGGAATGAGATCTTGCCATTTGCAACGACGTGGATGGAACTGGAGGGTGTTTTGCTGAGCAAAATAAGTCAATCAGAGAAAGACATGTATCATATGATCTCACTGTTATGAGGAATTCTTAACCTCAGGTAACAAACTGAGGGTTGCTGGAGTGGTGGGGGGTGGGAGGGATGGGGTGGCTGGGTAATGGACATTCGGGAGGGTATGTGCTATGGTGAGCACTGTGAATTGTGTAAGACTGTTGAATCACAGACCTGTACCTCTGAAACAAATAATACATTATATGTTAAAAAATAGAAGATAGTAGGAAGGGAAAAATGAAGGGGGTGAAATCGGAGGGGTAGATGAACCATAAGAGACTATGGACTCTGAGAAACAAACTGAGGGTTCTAGAGGGGAGGAGTGGGGGGATGGGTTAGCCTGGTGATGGGTATTAAAGAGGGCACATATTGAATGGAGCACTGGGTGTTACACGCAAACAATGAATCATGGAACACTACATCAAAAACTAATGATGTATTGTATGGTGATGAACTTAACATAATAAAATTAAAAAAATAGAAAAGACCTTCCTAAAATTGATAAAAGACATTTAATAAATATCCACAGCAAAATCATTCTTTAAAGATCAAAGAATGACTATCATCTGCTTAATATTATTAATAATACAAGGTTATACTCTCATCACTTCTACTCAGTATTGTATTGGAAGTCCTAGTTACCAGTGATTCAGAAGAATAAACTAAAAGCATACGATTAGAGAGGAAGAATCTGTCTAACTCTCATTTGCCTTAATTCATAGATTATCTGCCAAGAATTTACCAAAAGAAACCCAAAAAAACCCTACTAGGCTAAGACATAAAATAGCAGAGTCATCTCATGGAAGTTTTATAATCACTAATGAATTTTGTTTATATATATTAGTAATAAATACTTAAAAATAAATTTTAAAAACAATATCATTTATAATAATATCAAGACATGAAATCCTTAAGATATAAATATAGCAAAATGTGTGCTTGAACCACAGACTACAAAAAAGAAAATATTGCTTTGGTAAATTTAAAAAGAGCTAAATAAATGGAGATATGCGCCATAGTCATAGATTGGAATATTTAGTATTGTTAAAATGTCAGTTCTGCCAAAATTTATCTGTAGATTCAACACAAGCCCTGTCAAAATATGAGCAGCATTAAAAAAGAGAAAAAAAAATGCAATCTGATACTAATTTTTTATGAAAGTACAAAAAGTTTTAAAGTACACAACATAATCTTGAAAAAGAAAACATTAGAGGAGTCACACTACCTGAACTTCAGCAGTTATGACAATGTCATATTTACATTAAAAATTGACATATAGATCAATTGAATAGAACAATGACACCAGAAGTAGTTTGTTTGTTTGTTTATTCAATTGATTTTCAGTAAAGGTGTCAGATGTCAAACTAAAAGAATCATCTTTTCATGAAATGAAGCTGGAACGACTAGATATCTATTTGGAAAAAAACAACAAAAAAACTTTTACCCTTACATCACACTAAATGCAAAAATTTACTGAAAATGGATCATATAAATAAAACCACAGAGTATGAAATAATTACAGGAGTGAATTTTTTTTTTTTTTAAGATTTTCTTTATTTGAGAGAGAGAGAGAGAGAGAGAGAGAGAAAGCACAGCAGGGGGAGCTGCAGAGGGAGAGGGAGAAGCAGGCTCCATGCTGAGCAGGGAGCCGGATGTGGGGCTCTATCCCAGGACCCTGGGATCATGACATAAAGCAAAGTCAGAAGTGTAACCAACTGAGCCACCCAGGTGCCCCTGCAGGAGCAAATCTTTATTGCTGTCGGGAAATCATAGTTTGTTTTTTTTTTTTTTACTTAGAGCCTTATAATAAGGAAGAACTATAAAAGAAAAGAAAATTGATTAAATGGAATTCATGAAACTTAAGAACTTTTGTATTTTATAAAAAGTTTAAAAATTAGTATCGTCTATCCTCTTAGAAGTGAGGGAGTAGCTACCTAGAATGGTGTTGTGACCATAAGGGAGCACAAGGTAGGGGCTTCTGCAATGCTATTAATGTTCTCCTTGGCTATATAATATATAATTCCATAGGGATGAACACATTTTGGATTCCATTTTCCCAGTTTTCACTTTGCTTGTATGGTACCATATGTGTAAGAGAGCTGGAGGTTTAGAACTCTGTACTTTTATGGCCAGGCTTATGAGGTTTATTAGTCAAAGGGAAGAGGAACATTCTTTCTAATCTTTGTCAATATGGATCTTACTGTTTATATACATGATTACTGACTCTGAAATCATGGTTATGTTCAAAACCTAAGGAAAGCAGCAAGGTTAATACGCCTAGGCACTATGCTATGTGATTTATAAATATTAAATTATGTCATCTTCTGGAAACCTTGTGAGGTAGGTAATGTCCCTAATTCATAGAAAAGGAAGCTGAGGTTTAACTAGGGCCAATTCATGTGTTGCGTGAATTTCTATATTTGGTCCTATGTCATGGTCATGAGATAGTGTTTCATTATACCATGTTCATGAAATCAGCTGACTAACTAAACTCAATTCCATTCATGAATAATTAACTCAGATGTGGTCAAATAGATGCCATGTGGCAGAAATAATAGCAATGAATCAGGCCTCTCTCATCCTTAGAAAGTTTTAAGATTATGTAAGATTTCATTTCCCTTAGGTAAATCTTTGGCAAACTCAAATCCCTGAAATGTCTTTGGTTATAGAATCACAAAATTATTTGGTTGAAACGGAAATTGGTAATATCTCCATTAAACTCCTTCCTTTTATGGGTGTCTGGATGGCTCAGTGGTTAAGCGTCTGCCTTCGGCTCAGGTCATGATCCCAGGGTCCTGGGATGGAGTCCTGCATCGGGCTCCCTGCTCTGCGGGGAGCCTGCTTCTCCCTCTCCCACTCCTCCTGCTTATGTTCCCTCTCTCGCTGTGTCTCTCTCTGTCAAATAAGTAAATAAAATCTTAAACAAACAAACAAACAACTCCTTCCTTTTAGAGCCGAGGGACTTGATGTCCGGAGTGTATAATGCTTTGCCCAAAGTGCTGTTGGGAGATTATGGCCTTAGGTTACCAAATTCCAAATCCTGCCCTCTTGCTGTTCCAACTGTTTCCAGTGATAGTCTCGATACAAAATCTAGGTGGGGGGATGAGAATGCATAGCAAGTCAGAAGAAAACCAGCAATCCTGGTGGCATACCTGACTTTCCTTATCCCACACCAAGAAGGACAGTGAGCATATAATAGGCATTGGCAGCAGCAACAGGAGTCTGCAGTATGGAGGAGGTGGCTGGACCAGAAGGCAAATATCACTAGCATCCGATGTTGGATGGACAGCTTATTGATTTTCTTTTCACTTTAGTCACGATGCACATCAGTAAATAGCAGATCATGTCATGGGAGTCAAGCTGGAACCTGGCAATGCTGGGGAGAAAGAAAGCCTGAGCAGGAGGCTGACTGTTGTGGCAAATGTGTCACGCCCACAAGTCCCCTACGTGCCACTTTAGGTCAGAGAAGGTAACTTGTTCTGGCATTCTTCCAAGTACTGCAAAGTATCACAACTTCCTGCCTCTAGTTCTATAGTTCTCTTTAACATTCACGGTTAAACAAGAAGAATGAGAAAGCTTGGTTTTCTCCTTCCTGGGAGGAGGTTAGAATAGGTACTTCCATTATCATGTGGCAGATAGAGGGTGGTTTTGGACAGTCATGAATCCTCAAATTCCTGCCATGATCTCAGCCCCACACGGGCCAGCGCCTGCTGAGAAAAACCAATCCTAGACTCTGTACATTTAGAGGTTTTGACTTCCAGACAGCAGTAATGCTACTAACTTGCACATAGTAACTGTCCCCCAAATGTTTTGAGCTCCTCAAACCATCAGGCAAGGAAAGGAGTCACCATCATGGCACGTCATAGGCTTCCATCGTTGGGAGGAGCTAAGATTACTGTTATAAAATGCACAAACATATGTTTGGCATCCAAACGATCTACATGGGACTCTCTTGGCTTTGATGGTAAATGAATAAACATGGCAACCTCATCCAGAGAAAGTCCTAGTAATTCAACCAGGACTGAGGCTCTGTCACCCCACATGGCATTCATTATTTGACCAGACTGGAGTTATTCATGGAATAATGTCCAATTCTTTTTTTTTCTTTTTAAGATTTTATTTATTTATTTGACAGAGACATGGCGAGAGAAGGAACACAAGAAGGGGGAGTGGGAGAGGGAGAAGCAGGCTTCCTGCCGAGCAGGGAGCCCGATGCGGGGCTCGATCCCAGGACCCTGGGATCATGACCTGAGCAGAAGGCAGACGCTTAACCACTGAGCCACCCAGGTGCCCCATAATGACCAATTCTTGCCCAATGCTTGGAAAATGGAAACCAAAATGTGTTCATCCCTATAGAAATATATGTTATATAGCCATGGAGAACATTAATAGCATTGCAGAAGCCCCTACCTTGTGCTCCCTTATGGTCACAGCACCCTTCAAGGTAGCTACTCCCTCACTTCTAAGAGGATAGACGATACTAATTTTTAAAACTTTTTTTTTAAAGATTTTATTTATTTATTTATTTGACAGAGAGAGACACAGCGAGAGAGGGGACACAAGCAGGGAGAGTGGGAGAGGGAGAAGCAGGCTTCCCACGGAGCAGGGAGCCCGATGCGGGGCTTGATCCCAGCACCCTGGGATCATGACCTGAGCTGGAGGCAGATGCTTAACGACTGAGCCACCCAGGAGCCCCTAATTTTTAAACCTTTTATAAACTACAAAAGTTCTTAAGTTTCATGAAGCCCATTTAATCAGTTTTCTTTTCTTTTATAGTTCTTCCTTATTATAAGATTCTATCTAAAAAAAAAAGATAATTTCCCGACAGCCATAAAAATTTGCTCCTGCAGGGGCCCCTGGGTGGCTCAGTCAGTTAAGCGTCTGCCTTCAGCTCGGGTAGATGAAAAGGATGGTAAGTATCAGTTTTGGCCAAGAAAGCAGCTGCCATAGTTAGGGCTCTAATTAATACCATAAATATTTTCATCATACAAATCATCCAGTGGAGTGGGGGGAGGACCCTACTAGAATCCTGAAGAAGTTGGTACCAGAACTTACAGGATATAAATAGATCCAAGTGCCCAAGAGGTGGTCTATAATAGACATGGTGGTGCACTGTCCAGATCTAACTTCTTTGGGACTGAAACACTCACTCAGCTGCTGGTAGTGTTAATAACCAATAGCGCAAAACTTGGTTTTCCTTCACAGCTTTTGCCCTTGGAAGAGGGCCATCTTGCCCAAGAATCACCCCTCATTCCTGGAGAAGGCCTCATGCGAAGAATAAAAGATAAAAGGTTAGTAGGGCCTGAAGGATTGGCTGAGGCCTTTGTTGTTCCCCTACAGCAGCCAGATTCCTCTACTCAATTCGGCATCTTCACTTCCCCCTAAGGGGTTGATTCTGAGAGGACTCCTCAGTGAACTTTCTGTGCACTTCCTCAAAAACTTAACGTGTGGCATCCTCATATTTTCCTTTTTCCTATGTCCTTCATTTTTTTGCAGTTTCATTTTTATATCTGAGATTATTTTTCAGCTTTTAATATATTTTTCAGGCAAGTATATGGGCAACAGATTCTTCCAGATCTATTAATCTGAAAATGTCTGGGAATTGCTCTCAATTATGGGACATATTCTCCTTGGGATAGAATTCTAGGATGGCATATTCTTTATCCTCTTTCAGTACTTTAGATACATCATTTAATTGACTTCTGTTTTTAATCATTCACATAATTAAAACAGCCATCAGGTTATTATTGTTTTCTTCAAGGTAACTCATCTTTTTTCCTCCCCTCTGCATGCTCTTAATTTATTATCTTTGGTTTTTGTTTGTGTATCATTTGCCTAGATGGAGCTTTCTAAGATATTTTTCCCCTTAGGATTCCTGGAGTTTCTTGAAATATGTCAGGTTAAAAAAAAAGGCTAGTATTTCTCCACAATTTTTTTTCATGTGAGACTAATCCCATGTATCGGGTGTATTTTATAGTTTTCTTTTTCTATTTCCTATCAGTTTTGGTCTCCTCCTTCAATTTGGATATTTTCTATAG
>NW_023270265.1:32284006-32329890 GCF_011800145.1 Mirounga leonina
TTCCTATCAGTTTTGGTCTCCTCCTTCAATTTGGATATTTTCTATAGGCTTTCTGCTCTTTCTTTCTTTCTCTTTCTTTCAAGAGGGAGAGAGATAGGGGAGAGGCAGATGGAGAGAGAAAGAATCTTAAGCAGGCTCGATGCCAAGTGTGGAGCCTGAGGAGGGACTCGATCTCATGGCCCTGAGGTCATGACCTGAGCCGAAACCATGACCTGAGCTGAACGACTGAGGCACCAGGTACCCCTCTGCTATTTCTTATATGATATTATGCCCAGAATTTAATTTTAGTGATTGATTTTTTCATGTCTATAATTTCTGATTTGGGCATTTTCATGTTTTATTTTTTTAAAGATTTTATTTATTCATTTGACAGAGAGAGAGACAGCGAGAGAGGGAACACAAGCAGGGGGAGTGGGAGAGGGGGAAGCAGGCTTCCCGCTGAGCAGGGAGCCCGATGCGGGGCTCGATCCCAGGACCCCGGGATCATGACCTGAGCCGAAGGCAGACGCTTAACGACTGAGCCACCCAGGCGCCCCTGGGCATTTTCATGTTTTAAATCTTTTCTCAAAATTTATCTTCTTTTATTTTCTTAAATGTATTAATTATAATTAAAATTATTTTCTGAAAAGTCCAATTTCTTTTGGTCTTTTCTCTATTTTTCCCTATTTTACTATTGATTTGATGTCACTCAGTCTTCATTTTTGCCATGTATTATAATTTATTAATTGGATGCTGGACTTACGAATTTAAAAAAAAAGGAATCTTAATGTTTTCTTTCTGCAAAGATGTTTACATTTTCTTATCAGGCAGGTAGTGTTGCAACAAATAGGCTTTATTCTTTCAAGAATGATTTATTGCTCTAGTTTGTTTTTGTGTTTATTTTTTTTAAAGATTTTATTTATTCATTTGAGACACAGAGATAGAGATAGAGAGAGAGAGAGAGAGCATGAGCAGGGAGAGAGGCAGAGGGAGAGGGAGAAGCAGGCTCCCCGCTGAGCCAGGAGCCCGATGTGGGGCTCAATCCCAGGACCCTGGGATCATGACCTGAGCCGAAGGCAGACGCTTAACCATCTGAGCCACCCAGGCGCCCCTGTTTTTGTGTTTAATCCTAGGAATGGTCCTTATTCCCAAGGCCAAGTCCTTCTTGGGTTGCAGGAGAAATCCCTATGTGTTTGAACTCCAACTTGTATCACCCCCACTCTGAGTGACAACAGAAAACTCTACTCTGGTCTTTCACTTACTACCTAATGTTCTGTGCTGGGTTTCATGGAGTTTTCCATAAAGACTTTGGGATTTATTCGATGACTTGAGAATATGTGTTTGCAGATTTTGAGTATTGTTTCTCTGTGGTTCTCTCTGCTCCACAACTTTGTCCCTCATATTTATGCTGTCTGGTGGCCTGGAGCATGGTCTCTGACTCTTCATACTCCTCAGTTTACTAAAATTGACACTTAATGCTTGGGGCTCTATTCCCTGCACTGCCAACCAGAAAATATCCCAAGAAAACTCAAGAATCATGTGTCCCTCACCTTGTGTATTATCCTTATCTCCAAGGATTGGGGCCCCTCAGGTACTATTTGAGTTGGTTGCTCTTTAATACAAACATACATCTAACCATAACCATATATATGTATATATATGTGTATATATAGTTATAATTCTTTTCTAGAAAATTAATCTAATTCACACATTTGTAAACTGTAATATCTTCTTCTCTTGGTAACTTCATGTTTTTAACTGCTACTTCAATGCAGCCTATACTTTAGTATATTGAAATATTTAGTATTCTCCGATCATTCTTCTTTCTTACTCTCCTGGTTTTACATAAGGTATTCCTTCTCTCCTTGATACCTCTTCCTACCCCATCGACTTTGTAAATGACTACTTGTCTTTCAAGTTAGTACTGACTTAACCATCCTTAACGGTCTCTTTTTCCCCACCAGGATGAATTGGTTAATACTTTTATATGATACTTGAAACTCTGTCTTTAACTGTTCCCATAATGTTTTCATAATATATTATAAGCAGATGTTCATTTGTCTGTTTCTATCCCTAGATTGTGAGTTTTTTATTGAGAGGGATTCTGTTTTGTACATTTCGGTATCTCTGGGGTCTAGTGTTAGGTCACTTTTTAGTGGGTTTACTCATGAATATGTTTGACTTCATACTTAGACTGAAAGAGTTGAGTTTTTGAGCCCTATTATTCATAAAGGGAAAAGTGTGTGAGATGCAAAATCTTTGTCACTACCAGTCCAGGAGACCTCCCAGTTAGGAAGTAGACACTAATCCCAGGTCTTTATGTTGGTTGAAGTACTTGAACACACTAATTTTGGTTCGATTACTGGATCAAACATCAAGTTACTTCTGTAACGCCCACTTCCTACCCACCTCACCTGTACATTTCTATCAAAATGCAGCATACTTATTCCACCTGGAATAATGCCATTTAGTCTCCTATATTGTTCCCTTCCGCCATACTTAGGCAAATACGACATATCCTTTAAGCACCAGACTATGCCTCCTCCATTCCACTCCCATGCCTCTGGACACTCTCATGCCTCTGTATTTGCTCCTCTGATATATTATCAGGTCCTCTCAGACTCATACTCACTTTGTTTTTGCCAATTTTCCTCTGGGTTTTAACATCTCTTCACGATAGACTGTAAGTTTCTTGAGAACAGGCAGTAACTTTTTTGTTTTTTTTTTTAATCTTCTCCCTGTTTTGTCAAACACTAAAGAAACAAACACATTGAGCTTCTAAGGTAATCATAAGAAATATTGTTCAATAAAATGTGTAGTCATCTGTCTCCTTTGGTTGGGAATGCTACAATTATATTGATTAATAAAGAATTTTTAAAAATTTAAATACTATCCTCATAAGAGCTTAATAGCTTCTGCCTTATCCAGTTTGCCATAACTTTACCACCCATTTTATTTGCTTAGTGGTATTTCCTTAAATTGGCTTTAAATTTTTTTATCTATCTATCAATCACCTATTGAATCTACTTAGCCTCATAGCAAACATGAAACATGAGTTAAATGCACTACTGAAGCTTTATTTTTTCCTGATAACAATGACAATAACTTTTAAAAGTCTCTCTGTACCACCCAAATTTTCCTACAAGTCACAAGAGCTAGATTGTCCATATGGAGGACTGGCCAGTCTTATTTTATTTTTTTAGATTATATTTTTTGAAAGATTTTATTTATTTACTTGAGAGAGAGACAGAGACAGAGACAGAGACAGAGACAGAGAGCATGCATGAATGGGGGGAAGGACAGAGGGAGAAGCAGCAGCAGACTCCCCACTGAGCAGGGAGCCCAACGTGGGACTCGATCCCAGGACCCCAAGATCATGACCTGAGCCGAAGGCAGACGCTTAACTGACTGAGCCACCTAGGCACCCCTTTTTTAAATCACATTTTATGTATTTTTGCCCATCTTCTTAAACCCTAGAGACATATTTTCACTATAATTAGATACTATCCTGGTGCCAGTCAGTGTGGGGAATTAATCCAGGCTGTACCACTTACTTTCTGCCCTAGCCTTGAGCTAATTTCTATACCATTAGTTTTTTTTTCTTCCAATTTTTATTTAAATTCAAGTTATTTAATATATAGTGTAGTATTGGTTTCAGGGGTAGAATGTAGTGATTCATCACTTACATATAACACCCAGTGCTCATCACAAGTGCCCTCCTTAATATAAAATTAGTCTTGAATCCAGATTCTTTCTTCTTTGTAAAACTTTTAGACTGATCACTCAGTTATCTGTCTGCCTGGTCTTTTTAATGGGCACCTTTGCACTTTGACCATAGATCTTCATCCACTTTCCCAGAGCCCAGTCCTTGTTCATTGTGCTGAGATGATGAGATGGGACAGAATCAGATACCTATGGTCCAAAGAAATCACCAGTAAGAAAGCCAATTATGCATTCTCATCCTGCCGAGCAGCAGTAGAAAGAATATTTGGTTATGAATCAAACCCAGGTCTGTGTACATATGATCTTCAGAAATACTTAATTTCTTTAAGCTCAATTTTTTTATCTAAAAAAATAAATATTAATACATGCCTCTAAGGGTTTATGTGATGATTAAATGAGAATATGAATTAATATTCTTACTATTTCTGGCATAGGAAAACTCAATAAAAGTTTATATCATTATTACTTTAATGCTATTATTATGCTTATTACTACACCACTACCACTATTTACAATGGGCCCGAGTAGTTGGACAAATTCCAAATAATCCATTTCTTGGCAACTTCTGGAGAATCCAAAGAGTATTTCCTGCTGACTCACCCTGCCATGGCATCGGGGTTCTAGGCTCTGTTGGCTATCTGTGTATGCAGCTCTTTCTTCCAAAGACAAGTCTTTTCTGAGAGAACCATGAGAGCAAGGACCCACCAGACAAAAATCAGGAGAAGTGATTTTTATTATTATTATTTTTTCTGAGATGATCTTTGCTAAATATCAGAAAGCAAAGCCCAGTAGTACAGATATTGTTAAGTGGAAAAAAGAGATATACGGTAGATTAGACACACTTTGTCAACAGGTCCTATAGACAGTTGACAATGACATAACCCTCTGTTAGGGAGACCTGAGGAGTGATTGTGGTGCAGTTCATCCGTGAAGGACAACTGAGTGGAGATCTGATTGACTACTTTACTGAGGCACATTTCCTCCTGAGCAACAGTCCCAATATTCCGACTATTCATTCCATGTCTACCACTTTGCCACTTCTACGCTTGTCATCTGTTAAGCCAGGGCTTTGACGTTTTTGGTGGTTATCCATGCCTGGCCAAAGGAACCAGTCAGCTGCAGGAGACAGCACGCTCTTTTATGTAACAGTGGGGTTGTAAACATGGCCCTTCTGTTAACTCTGGTCATTAGTAAACTATTGCTACCTCACAAAGGAAATGCTTTTAAGTGCCGTGGCCTGGTGGTAGTAGAGGTTGAGTTTGTAAAGGAGCCAGGAAACAGAGAGTCTTGAAAAGTGATCACAGAGATAAGGTGCAAGGTTAATTTCTTCATCCTAGTAATATAAAATCCAAGGTAATTTTCATGAGAGTTTTCCCAGTTGCAAGTGGCTAAGCAGGAATTGCTTTCGGGATCCTGATTTAAACATTGCATTTATGTGTGTGGTAATTTGGCCAGGCATATGTAAAAGACTGGGTTAAGAGGCAATATTTAGCAATGAAACTCATTTGAGGCTGAGGTTGCGAAAACACTTGAGAGGGATAGGGGAATATCATAGAAAGGAGACATGGCTTGGGTTCATATATATCTGCGTTTGAGTTCCGGCTCTGCCTCTTACTGGCCATGCAACCCTGAGCAAATTATTTCCCCCAGCTGAACTTTAGGTAAAAGGGACCACTTAAAGCTTAGAAATAGGCAATAACTTCAAATAGAGTCAATAACAATAATAATACCTACTTTATGAAGCGCTATTGAGGATCAAGTAAAAGAATACTTGTGGAAGAGCCTGTATTCATTTACCATTGCTTCTATAAAAAAATGACCATGATACTTGGGGTGGCTTAAAAAAACAAACATTTATTATCTTATACTTTTGTAGGATAGATGTCCAACACAGGTCCCAATGGGTTAAAGTCAAGATGGTAGCAAAGTGGCATTGCTTTCTGAAGGTTCTAGGGAAGAATCCATTCTGTCGCCCTTTCTGGCAACTAGAGGTCCTCAACATTCCCTGGTTCATATCCCCTTCTTCCATCTTCAAAGCCAGAAGTGGTGGGGCAAGTCCTTCTCTGCTGCATCATTTTGACTCCCTCTTCGTGCCCTCTCTCCCATTTTAAGAACCCTAGTGATTACATTGGGCCCACCTGATAATCCAGAATAATCGTCCCATCTCAATGAAATCACATCCACACAGTCCTTTGTGCCATGTAATGTAACATAGCCATAGTGTCCAGGGATTAGGATGTGGATGCTTCTGGGGAAACTATTCTGTCCACCACAGAGCTGATACACTGCAGGGCTATATGCATGATGCTATTGGCATATCAGAACATTGTGGTTTTTATTTTTTATTTATTTATTTTTTTAAAAGATTTTATTTATTTATTTGAGAGAGAGAGAATGAGAGAGAGCGAGTACATGAGAGGGGGGAGGGTCAGAGGGAGAAGCAGACTCCCTGCCGAGCAGGGAGCCCGATGCGGGACTCGATCCCGGGACTCCAGGATGATGACCTGAGCCGAAGGCAGTCGCTTAACCAACTGAGCCACCCAGGCGCCTCAACATTGTGGTTTTTAACTGAAATTCTGGGGAGGGATGAGGATTATATTTATCTAACTTTTGCCACTGTCATGGAAAGGCACTTCATCTTTCCTTGGACCTAGAGGGCTAGGCGATAGGGACATTGACTTACCTCCACGCCTTGATGCATATATGTCACATATTTAGGACCAGAAAAATTGTCTGTAACATTTTGCAATACTGGTGTCAAGCTGCCAGGTGAGGAGACAATAAGTCAAACTCAAAGTCAGCAATCAAGCTTTTATTCCTCAGGAGACAGTGAGCAAGAGGCAAAAGGAAAATGTGCCAACTCCCCAGTGTTCTATTTTTCCCCTCAAAGCAGCACCTGGCTGGGGTCAGAGGACATGTAGCACAGATGGGGGAATGATCTTACTGCTGACGAGCCTGCAGATAGGGCTCATTCCTTTCCATGGACCAGGGACCAGAGGAAGAGAGGAGGGGAGAGGTAGCAGTGGAGAAAAATGGACTCAGAATGAAAAAAAGGGTATCACCCAAGACCCCTGATTGGGAGGTGTTGGCAGAAGTGCCTCTGGATACAGCTGCCTAAGCCAGAGTCCTCGACTGTACTTCCTCCAGAAAACTGCAGTGCCCAGGGTGTGCATCATGAAGCCTGCCGGGCAACGCTTGGAAATGACCATGGGCAGCCCTGAAAGATCACATAAGATCTGGGCCTGGAACCAGACTTCCCAGCTGCTATATGTTTTGAAAAACAAACAAACAAACAAAACCCACAAAAAATAGAGAAATATATAAATATACCTCAGAGCAGTTGCTATAATAACTTGCTGTCAGAAACTAGGTGCTTTTTTGGTGACAAGAAAATATTACTCATTTGTAATTAAAAATGACACTTAGGAATTACGGGAAGTGATGTATAAGGAGGCACATTTGCGGAAATGGTACATACTGATCTTTTCCCACATAATTTCCATAGAATTGCTATTGAATCTGGAACAAACCTGAAATTCAACCTTGGGTCCTAAAATTTTTACTTGTGAGCTTATAAATCTATGCTCCTCCTTGATAAACAAAGGAAGAATCAACCTTTTCTCCCCCTCGTTTAAGGAATGTCGAACAGAGAAACAAGGAATCTTTTTGTCTGCAGATTCAGCTGAATTAGCCGCAGCTACATAATTCATCTTTGAGAAAATTTGGGCTGAGGATGGAGATACATCTTTTTTTGTTGTTGTTGATTTTATTTTTAAGATTTTATTTATGTATTTGAGAGAGAGAGAACGAGAGAGAGAGAGCACAAAAGGGAAGAGGGTCAGAGGGAGAAGCAGACCCCCAGCTGAGCAGGGATCCCGATGTGCGACTCGATCCTGGGACTCCAGGATCATGACCTGAGCCGAAGGCAGTTGCTTAACCAACTGAGCCACCCAGGCGCCCTGGAGATACATCTTTTATGTTCATTTTCTTCATTCCCATTTGGCGCAGGCTGTGACATTCCTGGTAGCACATATCCCATGACTTTGTCCAGTTGAGTTTTAAATAACTCAGATGATTGCCCTCTTACTATTCCTCCTGGGATCTAATTCCACCATAAAATGGAGCTGACTTTTAGAGAGTTCTTGATATGATATTCTTGTGTTGAATTCTGGAGGAATTTTCCTTTACTCAATTTTACCTCCATAAAGAAAATCAATAAGAACACAAATAGAAAAACAAGAGAAGAAATGGCAGTGAGATGAACTGGAGCAAGGGAGTGTTTGTCTTGTTTTGTTTTGTTTTGACAGGGTAGGGGGGATGCAGGAGGAGGCAGCCTGTACCGGGACATGCTGAAAGGAAAGATGAGTTGAGCAGAGACAAAAATAAAACATGCCCCTCTGAATGGATCTGAGGAGGCAGCCCAGCCCAGGATCAATAGCAAATCCCCTGTCTGACTCCTCTCACTCTGTGTGAAATGAATCTCAAGGTGCTGGTTTCGGTCCTTTCTGTGGATTTGCTGGAGTCTCAGGTTGTTAATTTCGAATTGATATTTAACCATTTAAAAAAGCTGCACAATAATGTTTGTTCTTGAACATTTATGCTGGAGGGGTTGGAAAATCCTGGTGAAGAGATGAACTCTCTTCTAAATTCTAATACTGTAATCTATCTGTTGCTTTTCCCACAGACAACCTCTACTCCTCTTCCCCATCCCAGAAGACATCCTCCTGTCCATCAGTCTCGGAACTCAGTTCTCCAAGTACGCAATTCCTGTAATCAGCAACAAGAAGCTGGTGGGTCTCTATTGTCTCCAGAGACAAAAAGCACCAGATTTCCCCCACCCACCTGTCAGGGTAGTCCTTCCGGATGAATGCCACAAAGATAAAAACATCTGATGACATTCTTAAGGTTGTTTTGTAAAAAGATATGCAGAAATAGGAGTGTTATTAAAAGACGTATTTCTTTATGTTGCCCTGAAGCAGAAATGCTTTAAATGGAATCAAAACCATCCATATATTATATACATTTAATGCCACAGTTTTGAGGCCCTCGGGATGTCTCTAATCATATCACTCTCCTGTTGATCTCTCCTCCACCTTCCAGCCCAATGACTAACCTAGTTCTTGGAATAAAATTTAAAATACTGAGCACCATCCACTGGACCCAGCCTGATTTTGACTTTGTTTCTCCAGCCTTATCTCTGGCCATCTACCCTGCATCCTGTCCACACTGATCAAGTTTCTAAAATGAGTCACACCCCTCCATGCTTCAGAGGTCTCAACATAGTGCAAGTTCCCTTGGCTTTTACTGCACCCTCCAATACCTTCCTCTTTCCCTCACCAAACTCCACTCACTTTTCATATTATTATTTGTCACACCTTCAGAAAAAAGTTCTCTGAGCACCCGTATTCCCATACTAAGTCAATTTACCTGTCATGAGCTCTCACAATGCCCTGCACAGGCCTTTTATAGCAGGTAAAATCACACAGTTGTGTAGGTAAATATGCAGATGTGTCCTTTTCCCCTGTCCTCCCCCACTGGACAGCAAACTGCATGAGGACAGGGAGAGACCTTGTCTATTTCAGTGCCTGATACAGAGTGTACATTATGTAGCTTTTTGTTGGAGAAATAACTTTGTATGTTACAACCCTAACTGAGAATGGCCAGAGAATAACTAGATAACTGCCCAACTTCAGAGACCTTTGGGTGGCTGTTCAAAATAATTGAACTGAGTAAACAAAGCATTTTCCATGTGGAAACTTGTTTGCTGCCTTTTTAAGTCATCAAATCGATCTCTAAACATGTGCAACTATCTTGTAATAGATGTTTAGTGTTTTACACAACAACGTAACAGACACTGCTTCACCATATACTTGAAACATCCTCACTAATGGTTACCTTTCCATTGTGGATTCTGAAAATCCCCGATGGTTTATACATGTGCTTATGCATGTTTTGCTGCTTGTGTATTTTTTTTTTCTGATTCAGACTGTAAATCTACTGAAATGTGATGACATCTTTATTTTGTTACAGCCTAATGGCTTGCAAAAGCCGATTGTGAGCTTCTCTTCCTAATTCTGTGTTCAGTCATGTCAAATACGTAGCTTGAAGTCAGACATGGTAGGAATATTTACAGCACGAAAATCAGCAAACACTAGAAATCAGGGCTGTCTTCTATGGAGGACTGGTTGTTAAATATTTACCAGAAAAAAAAAAAAACCAAAAAACAATGGTTATAATACTAGTTAAGGATAATGATTACCTGTATCTTGAGAAAATTAAGAGGCTCTCAGAGCAGGCTACAGTTAGTGGATCACTAACAGAGTATAGCTAATTGTGGTACTCAAATTCCTGTAGAGGTAAGCTCTGGCTTATAAGGCTGAAGTACCCTATTGTAGATAGGAACAATTCTCGATCATTCCTAAGCTGAGTCATTCAAGATATGAATAAAGGGAACTGGTAAATTTAAAATTCAGCATTAGCAGGTTATGTTGGGAGAAGAAATCTATTCCAGAGTTATTGCTGGGGTGAAAGGGCAGGGATATTTTTAGGAATATGAGGGAATTAACAGTGTTTGATGGCCTTTGTTAGGAAGACACAGAAGCTTGGAAATTACGGAAGAAGAAGCATGAAAACCAATCAGTGCACTAAGTATGGGTTGGTAGAGAGCATTCCACAGAAATTGGTACTGACAGTTGAAAACATCAGGAGGCAATCTCAGAAGTAGTGTCTCATGGTCATAATGTTTAGAAAACCTATAAATTGGAATTGAACGTTTAGCCAAGGGTGATATCCCAGCAAATTGATACCACACATAAATTGAGCTGCCAAGTTCAGGGCCCAAAGACCCAATAATGGATGACCCGGAAGGGAGAAGACAGCTCACCCTGGATCTGCGGGGCTGAGGTGAACAGAGCCCAGGCTCACTTCCTATGCGCGGTCTTCCTTTACCACTCAACCCTAGTGGTCTCTTTTCACTTAGGCTCTAATGTACTCATTGCCTGTTTTGCTAGAAAGGCACTGAGATTTTGACGCTTCTGGTGGTCATTGTCTTCAAATGTAGCACCTTTAGTCATTCTCTTTGCTACCTCTATGCCTGGCACAAAATGTGATGCCTACAGATGCCTCAAGTTGGTAAACAGCCATTCTCTCTATCTAAGTAACATGCATCATTCCACCTACAGTCCCAGCAATCACCAGGCATATCCTACCAACTCTCTTGATGTACTTTTGTCCTAAAGCTGAACTCCCAACCACACAGCTGTGAATGTTCAGGCCTGGCTACTCCATGCAGACACCCTCTCATGTAGCATTATGGCAACCAGAACACATCTTTCTTGGAGCTAACTAAAGCTTTGGAATTTTCTTTTTCCTTTCTTTCTCTCTTTTATTCTATCTGTTTTGAACAAATTCCAGGTCTCAGCGATGGATGCAGGTGGTCCAATTTTGTACACCACTGTGTGCTTTAATCAAGCTTGCTTCTGGATCATACTGTTGGCTCCCTGCTGAGTCTTCCCACATCCAAAGCGTGGTGGGGTTCTGGGAAGGTCCTTCTATTCTCTTGTTGTGTCCTGTAGTGGATGATTATTGTTTTTTAGAGATATCTGGGCTCTACAAATTTATTTAGTTCACACTGATTTCTGAAATCCACCCACAGTTATTTGTGTTTACGTCTCCTGCCTGCAAAACTTCAGATTTAATATATAAGCACATTATCTGAGTTGGGAAAATATACCTGTTCCCACTTTGTACTTTTTATCTCTGTTTTTAATTTTTGTTGTGGGTTTAGCTAAGAAACTCACCAGGAAACTAACCAGAGAAATGTGTACGTTACTTTATTTTCTTTTATTAGTTTGGATGGTGAAATGAAAGGTGGACTAGAATAGAGTGTAAGTTCAGCCTTGTTACTACCTTGCTGAATGACCTTGAGCAAGCCACCTCATCTTTTCAGTTGTCTGTTTCTCCATCAGCACAACAAATAACTCCAAAGCTCTCTCTGGTTCTAATATACTATGGAGAGATAGCACAGAAGCCAGAAAGCCATAGAGAGGGACAGAACTGCATTAGTCCACTGAATACTTGGTTAAAGACTGAAGTAAAGATCAATAGATATTAAAAAGTCAAGAGGAAATGCCTTTATTTTCTCCTAAAAAAAGCTTTATCATCCATAGTGTTTCCATGTATAACATTATTGCAATAAGGCAAGATAAGAGAAAATACAGGGTGATAAACAGAACTTACTATTTGCCAGTCACTGTGCTGATCAATTTGCATGTATCATCTTCTTATAATACAACTCTATAGGTAGGCTCTATAGGTAGGCATGGAGGTGGAGACTTTTTTACACATGAGCCTTAAAGAGGTTCAATACAGATCACTAACAAATTGTGTGTATCATATTCCAATCCAAATCTTCTTGAAGTAAATAACACTGCCAACCTGGAAGGCTGGAGGCTGGTGCCACACCATATTCTTTAGCAAATTTCTGGGTTTAATACTTGGATGCACACTGGAGAACTCTAGAGTCCTTACCGGTGTAAGGGAAGATGATAGGAGGTTTTGTTCCAGGGTCTATGAAGAAATCTGGAATTTACATGTTTCTATCAACAGTGTGCTTTGACTAATTAAGAAGTATCGTTCACATCAGGCAGATGTGAGATGGAGTGAATGTTCTGCTTGTCCTTTCTCAGGAGGCAGCATCTCTTCTGTGTTCACCAACAATATTCCCAAGGACACAATATTCCAACTTGCAAACCAGTTTTCTGAGGAAGGGGAAAGTAGATTAAGTGGATTGGATAAATGGTCCTGTGCCCTAAACACAAAACAAAACAAAAACAAAACAAAACAAAAAACCCAAACTATTCTACCCTTAAGCAGTGTTGTATGTACATGTCATTGCTACTGTGAAGAGTACCATCTATAAAGTCAACTCATGTCACTTCCTCGTCACTCTTGGGCTTACCCCTTTTTTTCCCACACTTACATTAATAAAGGCAATAATCCTGGAGCTAATGTGCTTATTCTATACCCTGAAAGAAGGAACACAGTAGATGTTTAGATAATTGTTACTTTCTCCCAGGAGAGTATACACACATTGAGTCATTTGTGTAGCATTGGAGTATGCTGAGTTATCCACCTACTTTTGTGTGTTTTTCACTGACATTGGTAACACGTGCTAGTGTGATGAAAGCATGGCCACCTCCTGACAGCTAGATCCCTCAAAGGAATCTCCTCAACCAGTTCTAAGCTAGAAGTGGCCTGAGAGACCATCTAGTTTGGTTTCCTATTCACTAGGGCTGGGATGTTGAATGCAGGGAGGGTACATAATATAGGACTTTGCCCTCATTAACACCCTTGTGTAATTTCTGGTAATGTCTAGTTTCAAATTACAAGAAAACCTTTTGATTGAGTTTAAGAACAACATTGAAATGTATTTTAAGAATAAGGTCAGGGTCTCAAAGAAGCAGAAGAAAGCTCCTGAGGCTCAGGAAGGAACTGGAAGCAGGATTGGGAAAGATGTCAGGAATCAATGGAGTCTTCTGTGCCTCTCACATTTCTGCCTTATGTGGTCATTCTGCTTCATTCTTCTCTTTCTCTGTACACTGGCTTTCCCCTTACCCCCACATTCAATTACATGGCACAGAGTGCTGTTCTTTGGCTCTTTTGATTAAAAAAAAACAAAACTGTTCAATGTCAATGAACGTTTTCTGACTCTCATGCTGTGGTAGATTAAATCATTGGTCCTAATTCATTATTTCCCTGTAGAAGAATAATAACATTCCTACCCTCATGATGGCTTCATATTGGGCAGAGACTACTCTTTGGGCTTTGGTGTGTGATGTGCTTTGGCTGATGGGATTTAAATTGATAATAATAGAAGCAGAAGCTTTAACTCTGCTCCAAAGGTTGTCTTTTTACACTCCAGTGATCTGCCATTAGAAAAACATGCTCTGAGTAGCTGCTGTTCCTTCACTCAGACCTCAGAATATTTGTGACATAAATCAAACAAGCAGCCTAGAACTGAGCCAGTCTAGGTAAGCCAAACCGTAGCCGATATACAGACTCTTAAAATAAGATCAGTTAGTTGTTGCAAGCTGTTAATATGTGGCGTGGCATATTCTGCAATATTACTGTGCAGTTGCTGACTGATAAAGAAATTGGCATTGAAAGTGATATGTTACAATAACAGACGTCTAAAATGCTGGCTTTGGTATTGGGAATGAATAGTGAGAAAACATTGAGAGGATGCTGGAAAAGTGGTAATCCATGTTATGTAGTGGCAAAATATTTGGTAAATCCATCACCTGTGGCAACTTGAAATACAGAAGATATTATTGATATATGAGCCCTCAGCTAGGTGGTTTTGAGTCATATTATTGAAAATGTAAGCTGGTGGCTACCAGGTGAATTTGAGAAGCTCTTATTACAAAACAAATGATGCACCCCCTCTCCCCCCCAAAAAAAGAAAGAAAGAAGACTGGTAAATGTAATTGAGAGAAAATATATATAGCCTACACATTCCAAGATTTGCAGTTAAAATAGAAAACTTTTTAATTATTTCAAAGTTTTGGCTATTCGAACAAAGCTTTAGGACAAAGTCCCAAACCGGACACTGCCATTAAGAGGCAATCTAAGGGCAAAGGAAGTCTAGGGTGTGGTTGTCACATTCTTTGTGAAGAATTTCTGGAAAGATTAAGGTGATCTAACTCGGTCCTTTCAGCAGAACAAAAGGATTCTCAGAAGTATTAAGGGCATGATCTGATAGAAACCTGATAAACTCTAAGTTTCCTTAATTAACTCTGGATTCTAGAGATGGAGTGAGACACCTCAGAAAAGAATTATGAATGTGGCTTTTTGGCATTCCATGTTTTCTGGAACTAAAAAGTACGCATTTAGAGTAATTGCAGACTTAAATTCTTAATATACAGGTAGAAAAAAAGAGCATCTTGAAATTGCAGTTGAACAAAGGATTTCAGGTGAGGTCTATCAGTTCTTTATCCACCAATTTTCCCCACCCCTGTGTCTGTTTCAAGTTTGACTTGGGTTTCCCTGACCCCAGAAACTAACAGAAACATCTGGATTTCTTGTGCTAGGCCACACTGCCCAGTCAGAACCCACACCTTGCCTAACATGGCTTTCTTATGTGTGAATAGATGATAATACAGTGAGGTAGAGAGCCGCTGGGGTGAGTTACCTACAATCTGCCAAGGAAATGGCTCCAGGACAGAGGAGACAAAATCTCAGCATTTTATTGTGTTCATGAAAATTATCAGAATATCTAGAGAGACCTTTAAAATAATGAGTTCTGGCCCACAAAATGCAAAACAAAAGAAATGTGACTTTTTAAAAAATCCCCCCCTTTTTTGTAATCATTAGATTTAAAACTTATGGCATTATTAAGAAGGGTCTTGTCAATGCTTAATGTTTCCAAGTAGATTCCCCACTTAAAAATCTGCCTTGGGGACCACAGGGAATTCAAGGATAAAGAACAAGCAGCAAGGTGCTCTCATGTCTTCACACCAAGGCTCCACTGATGTGATGTGCAGACTTTGAGCATGTGATGCTCTGGGGCTTCTGCTGACTCTGTTTACAGATACCGAGCAGATGTCAATGCTCAGATCTTAGTGCAGGGTAAAGACATCCCTTTTATCTCCACGAGGAAAGAAAAGGGATTAGCTAAGCCAGTCAAGGTAAGTGTGGTTTGGACATAGACAGCTGGACTTGGAGTCCAAGGACTCGATGCCCTGGGATGAACAGAATCTAGCCTGTACAAAGCATATATCCTCAGGGTTTTTGTTTCATTTCTCCAGCTGTAAAACGGAGAAAAATGAGAGGTAAAACAAAAATGTCCCTGCATTAAGCTAACACACAAAAAGGATATCTCCCCTTTTATTGCTTCATTTCCATCATAACTCCCACATTTATTCTGGTTGTAAAGTATCAGATACAGCTGTGATTGGCTTGTGTCTACTGATGTTGACTTTCTGAATGCAAAATGCAATACTTTCTCTATTTCCCCTCTAGTGTGCTAGTGAGCAAAAAGTCCTATACTGAAGATCTCATGGGGATAGAAGGCTGGGCTGAGAGCAGTGGCAATTTTTTATGTTGTCTATTTTCAGCAAGATGATCTAAAACACACCTATTGGAAATTATATTCTCCTAACGATATTTTTTGAGCCCTGTACCACCAGGGGACACACTGGAATATTCTAGCATACCTCTTCACTTCTTATTTTTCTATTTACTCTCTTTTACCATCTCAGTCAGTAGCTACACGAGTTCCTCCTTGGTATAACAAAACACTCCTGTGACTATAGTTGTGTACTTGAGCTTGCACTTGGGGTCTTCCCTTCTAGCCAGACATCATGCTCCCAAGAAAATTTTTAGTGAATAACATATTCCCATCCCTTAGAGTCTTCTTCCTGGGACTTGTGCCTGTAAGAGATGCAGGACTGAGGATCTTCCTGAACCAACATTAAGACAAAGCTCCCTAGTTTCTTCTTTTATAAAGAGTGACTTTTGTATCTGATTATTAATGATACTTTTATTTTCTTAAAAGAGTTCACTATGCTTATTTGGCTCAGGTTCCAATAAACCTAGATTCAACCTTGTGCTCCTCCTATATATAATCTTTCCTATAATGACTGTCAGGGACCTGGAAATTCAGTGAGGATATCCCTCTGCTTTCCTCTCTCTACTGCCAGGCTGCCCAGGTTTTCACTGAGGTTAGGTGGGCAGTATCATGGAAAAAGGAAACTGCTTTAGATGGCTATTGCCAGGGTCCCAGGGTCTCACATGTGGATTACTGTTTTGTTCATTGGATAGGAAAGATGGTTAGAGGCACAGAAGACAGAATTCTGGGAAAAGGGGATTATTTTGGAACTAGCAGGAAATAAAATAGGGCCATTAGACCCTAAACATGTGGTGGGAGTTAACAGTAAAAGTACTTGATGGAGAAAAGCTAAAATCCATGGAAGAGAAAACTGACAATTTGCTATTGTAGGGGCACTGAATACATTTGAGATGGACAATAGAGCAGAATACACTCTCTAAATGACTTGACTTGTCTCTGCTGACCGTTGTCATGAACTAAAATAGACTTTTTTTTCTTTTTTTTATTTAAGAGAAAAACACATTTCATAGAGAACAGCTAACCAGCATTTAAAACCATTAAGTACTCCAAGAGAGAAATCTGAAGGCAAAACTATCAAATTTAACTGAAGGGATGAAGTAAGAGAGCAATGGATTTCTGATGACCAATGAGATGTTATGATCATTAATGATAGGAGAGGAATCTTTTCAAAATTCTCCACTAGGCCAGATACTGTGGCTATTTTATGACAAATTCAAAGCAAACATCTGTTGCTTTTTGGATGTCATTGCCTGTCACCTAACCTCAACCACATCCTTTCCCTCTATGAACCATAATACAGTGTTCTTGCTTCCCAAAGAATGAGTTAAACTACTGCAAAATACCTTAAGAAAGAGCAGTCTTCATCCCCTACCCTTCTTACCACATACATTTTATATTCCCATGTATTTGTAGGTTTCTTTCTAAAAGTTCTAGAATGTTTTCAGTGCTTGTTTTTGCTATTTTCCCATAAAGTTGCAAGGTCCATAAAAAAAAAAAGGAAATAGAAACTGTATTTCTTATATCACCTTCAACAATGGAATTCAGGTAAATAAATATTTGTTATCATTTCTGAATTATTGTGTTTTCATTGTGTCTTTATAACATTGTTAAAGTTTTTCAGGTATTTTTGCTTTGTCTTCCCAACACAAGGATTATGGTAACAAAAATAAGTTTCAGGCACTTTGAGAGATGTGGAATTGATTAGGACCCAGTCAATGCTCTCACAGAGGTTTTAAGTAAAGGGGACTAAAACAAGAAAAGACTCTATTTATAACTTATATCATTATTTGTTCCATCTAAAGCTGTTTATAATGCCCATATTTGAGCATACAAATTCATCTGCTCACTAGGGGCAAGTATAGTATCTTTATCAGCTCTATAATCTCCAATATCAAGAACAGTGATTGGCACAGAGTAGATGTCCAGTTATGTTTGCGTTTTTTTTGGAACTATCTTACAATTCTGTATCCACACAGTTGGGCATGTAAAGATATATAAGACATAATCAATCATTCACCTCATTGGAGGTGGTGAGATGACTCATAATTCAGAACAATGTAAGAATTTTTAAAAGCAGGTCCTTAAAAATATTGCTGACTAACTACCTCCTTGAAGGTAATAATGTCACCTGATCTGCATCACATTATTCAGTGGTTTTTACACAAACACTTCCCACATATCCAGAACATGGAAGAAGCCGAAGTTTAAGTAGAAACACAAGACTTTTAACACTAAAGGGATAATGGAATGTGAAACTGTGACTTTAATTTATATATTATTTTAATTTCT
Source organism: Mirounga leonina (assembly GCF_011800145.1). Classification (NCBI taxonomy): domain Eukaryota; kingdom Metazoa; phylum Chordata; class Mammalia; order Carnivora; family Phocidae; genus Mirounga; species Mirounga leonina. The sequence goes on from NW_023270265.1 coordinate 32,302,128, forward strand.
ATTGTAGTAATGCTGCATAATAAGTCATATAAACAGAGGTACAAGCATTTCAACATCCTTAGTCATTTGAATGAATATAAAGATAATACCTGAGTCACAGGCATTTTCCTTTCCACTGTTTTCCCTGATGCATTTGCTTTGTTGAGTAATGGACAAAGTACAGGATGTTACAATGTACTAAGAGACATCACAAAACCAACTCACAAAGTCTCAGGGGTAGGAATAAAAGCTAGCTGATATATGAAGTAAGGAAGTGAAGTCATTATTGCCACAAAATTTTCACATGTACAGGGACGCCTGGGTGGCTCAGTTGGTTAAGCGACTGCCTTCGGCTCAGGTCATGGTCCCGGAGTCCTAGGATCGAGTCCTGCATCGGGCTCCCTGCTCTACAGGAAGCCTGCTTCTCCCTCTTCCACTCCCCCTGCTTGTGTTCCCTCTCTCGCTGTGTCTCTCTCTGTCAAATAAATAAATAAAATCTTTAAAAAAAAAAAAACATTTTCACATGTACATATCATGGACCTTCTGCTGCAGGAGTCTGAATACTATAACATGGTTAAGATAATGTGGCTTTTTTTAAAAAAAAATGAGTTTTCCTATTTCAAACTAAAGCTGTTGTTCTCTTCAATTTCTGATTATGCAATGTGGCTTCATGGTCTCCATGGCAACTGACAGCAGTGATTACTGTGATGGTGAAGCCATAGTTCCCATGATGTCCTGGGTGAGGACTGGCTTCACCTACTCCAACTCTCCAGTTCACTTCCTGTGGCTTCTGCCTACATTGGATACCACTTTATTTTTTATTTTATATTTTTTAAAGAGTTTATTTATTTATTGAGAGAGAGAGCACAAGCCCATGAGCGGTGGTAGGGGCAAAGGGAAAGGGAGAAACAGACTCTCCTGCTGAGCAGGGAGCCCCATGTGGGGCTCGATCCCAGGACCCTGGGATCATGACCTGAGCTGAAGGCAGTTGCTTAACTGACTGAGCCACCCAGGTGCCCTGGGACTTTAATTTCAGGCTTGGTTAACATCCCACCAAACCATGAATGTTCTATACATGTCCCATCTTCCTCCGCTCTTGGACCTGTAGTCTATGAATGATTCAAAGTCCAAGATACCTAGTGCCCAATTTATCCCTCTGAACATGCATGCTATTTTGCACACATGTTAAAATACTTGGACTCACATAAAATCCAGTCTCGGCTCTGTTCTACAATGTTCTGAATCATATACCCCTGTTTACTCCTTTTTGTCAGTTCATGATTTTCTTCTAGCCCACAAGGCTCTGGCCACACTAACCTTTCAATTTCCCAAACCCTAAGCACCAGGGCTTGTGACAATTCCATTCTCTCCCCATGCCTCAAGTTCCTCCCTATTCTTCAATTATTCACTTCTGAGTTATCCTTCTATTGTCAGCTTCAATGACATTCAGAAGCAGCCTATGAGGGTGTTTGATAGTTGGTACTCTGCAAAATAATGACAAATTCATACCTCAATGCTTTCTCTTACTAGAGGCTTGACCTTGGAAAATTTGTTTAGTATCTAAAGCTTTGTCTCCTCCATAAAATGAGAATAATAACATTAAATAGCTTCAGGGATTGTGAAAAATAACAAATGAGATAATCTAAGGAAATTCTTGAAAATAGAAATGATAGCACAATTTAAAACACATTCCAATGCCCTGTGAAATAGACAATATCTAAGTAGCAACAAAGATCCAAACAAACAACATAACCAAATTGGAAAAGGTTTACGTTAACACCAGTTAAAATGTTTTCTTTCAACATGAACCATATAGAATGTGGAGATAAACCACCATCAGTCATAGTCATTATTAAACCACCATCAGTCATAGTCATTATATTATTATAAACTTTGCAGGGCAAAGCAAAGGGAAATAACTAGGCATCTAGTGGACTTGAAAGTCCCCAAAACACAACAAAAAAAGTGCATGAATCTACATGCGCTCACTGGAAACTTCAGACAACCAACTTGAAAATTGTTGCTCAAACTGGAGAGGCTTTGCCAACTCCAAAAGGGATGAAATGCAGGGTGTTGATAGGTTCTCTAAAGGGGCTGAGCAGTTTGAAGCTCATGAACTCTTAAATCAGTCAGGAGAAGCTTTCTTTCAGGAAAATTCATACCCTGAAGGGACGTACTACATGGACAAAAGACAGTCCACGTCAAAGTGGAGGAGAGGAACAGGGGAAGGAGCTTTCAAAAAGTAAACATATTTTGAACATCACACCAAAACAACAGAAGAGGGTACTCAAGAGCCATGAAGTGAGGGGAAAAAACCCTAATTTCTTATGTTACAAGTAACAAGAAGATTAAGGTGAAATTTTATACAGTCCTATAAGAAAAAGAGAGTAAGGAGGGGGATGATAGTCCCACATCAAGGAAAGCATGCCAGAAAACATGACCACAGAAGAGATGAGAATTGTAACGTATTTCAAGGGAAGATAACTACATAAAGATAATGGCAGAAGATAGGAAACAAAACAAACTATAATTAGAAACAGTTGCATTGTATTAGATCTTAATAAAGACTTGTAGATCAAATTTAAAAATAATTAGTTCAGAAATGAAAATGAACTATGAATGAACCGAAGATTGAATTAAAAAAATGATTTGAGAGGCAACCTTAAACATAGGTAAGAAGATACAGTATGATATAAAAGGTGTCTCCAGAAAAGAATAACAAAATATAGAAACAGAGTGAATACAAACAACTATAATTCTAAGTAATTTTTCTGAAAACAACAAACAAACAAACAAAAGACTTAAAATTACATCTTAAAAAGGCCCATTACATCCTTAAGAAACCAGAATAACCAAATCTGAGATATATTTAGTAAAATTTCTCAACTTCAAAACAACAACAACAACAACAACTCTGGGTACCCCAGCAAAATTATAACACATATAAGTGTAAGAAAATCAGTTTATCATCAGTACTTCCTATAGCAACACTTTATTTTACAAGAAAATGTAGTGACACTTTCAGTATTTCCAAAGAAGGAAATAGAATCCAAGGATGTTATATCCAGCCAAATAAATTTCCAAGTATAAAGATGGAAGATAAATTGTCACTAACAACTGTTAACTCAGAGGATATTGTTCCCATGAGTCTCCTCCAGAATTCTACTAAAAAACAAGCTTCAGACCATCAAAAACAAATATCTCCAGAGACATTAACATAAAGGTATGGGAACAGAAAAGGAAAAAATATTGGTCATTTTTATCAACTAACACTATGTTATTTTTATTGTGTAACTGTGCTTTTTCCATTTCTGCTGAGATAAATAGACACAAATTTTGCTTATTTAAGGTATATGCAGTGTTGTGATAAATGTATACATTATGAAATAATTACCAAAATCAAACTAATTAAAATATACATCAACTTATATATGCATCAACTTTTTTCATTTGTGGTGAGAAGATGTGAGACCTACTCTCTCAGCAAATTTTAAGTATATAATATATGTGCTTCACTGTAGTCACCCTGGTGTACATTAAATCTTCAAACACACTCATTTTATGACTGAAAGTTTGTACCCTATGACCAACATCTCCCCAATTTTCCCCACCCTCCAAACTCTGGCAACACCACTCTATACTCTGCTTTTATGTGTTTGGCATTTCTTAGATTTCATATAAAGGTGAGAACATGCAGTATTTGTTATTCGGTGTCTGGCTTATTTCACTCAGGATAATGTGCTCCAGTTTCATCCACATTGTTACAAATGGCAGGATTTACTTATTTTTTAATGATTGAATAGTATTTCATTGTTTCATCAAAATATTTCAAAATATTTTAGTATTTCATCAAAATATTCAAATGAGATAAAATAGGTATGATAACCAAAGTAGTCAAAGTGGAACATATTTCCAAGTGTTGGGAGAAGATGGGGTAGAGATGCAGAGGAAGAAAAGTTTGCAAAGTTGAGTTGAGTTTGCAAAGGCATCCATTTCCCCCCAGCTGAACTACCCTCTAGGCCAGGGTTTGAGGTCTAAGGGGCTAACTGCGGCAGGAAGCCAAGTGTATGGTGAAACCAAAAATCTGGAGCCTAGAGTTCAGGAACCAAGCAAGAGAGCAGCAAACAAGAAGTATTCTGTAAAGATTTTCATAAACATCTTTGGAGTCTTCTCAACTCTCCTTTATTTGCAGATGTGTGCGTAGCCCCTAGGAATATCAAGTTGTTTTACAGCTTCAGAATTGGCTTAAAGGATGTGGATTAAATTGTACCTAAAAAAAGAGGGAGGGGGTTTGTATTCACTAGGTTTTGTTTTCCAGAGAAGCAAAACACAACTGATAGGAAGTGTGTGTGTGTGTGTGTGTGTGCGCGCGTGTGCGTGTGTGGAGACTTCTTTTAAGGAATTGGCTCATATGGAGGAGGCTGGCAAGTCCCAAATCTGCAAAGTAGGCTGGTAGGCTTGAGACCCAGATAAGAGTTGCAATTTGAGTCCAAACACAGTTGGCGGTCGTATTTCTTTCTTGTTTAGGGGTGGTCAGTTTTTTTTTTTTTAATTAAGGTCTCAACAGACTGAATGAATCCCTCTCAAATTGTAGAGGGTAATTTGCTTTACTAAAAATAAACTGACTTAAGTTTTAATCTTATTTAAAAATTTCCTTCACAGAAACATCTAGAATAGTTTAACATTGGTACCATGGCCTAGCCAAATTGACATGGAAAATGAACCATAACACTGTCCTAGATCATGTCAACACCAGCACCTTAGTCAAGGTTTAAGATTGGGAATACATGGGAAGGGTGGTTCTGAAGAGAGGGTATCTGATTCCTGAATTACACTCTTAGACTTCTGTCCTTCCAGATCATTAACCTGCTACCTCCATTTTACCAATTATACAACTCACTGCAGTCTTTAATCTTCTGATGTTATTTTTTCATTATCCCTACTGTTTCATGTTCTTCTCACCACTTCTACCCTGCTAGGTTCTATGATCCATTTTATTTTGTCCTACAAACACAATGAATTATTCAATCCCTCCCCCGTCCTTGTACTCAAATGGAAAAACTTAATCCTGGTTAGACCTTCTTGTCAATTACTGAAAAAAAAATCTTTATTTCCAGTTCTGACCTTCCCTAACAAGTTCACCAGCCTCCTTAGCATTTCCATTTAGGTAAAGGGCACTACAAGCTTAAGATGACCAAACTATAATAATTGATTCCTTCCATAAACCGCTCTTCTCCCACTGCATTCATGTCAATAAACAAAGCCATCATTTTTTATGCAATTACTCAAGCTAAAATCTTGATTCTTTAATTTCTCTTTTTCTCTCAACTACCACCACAGACACATTACCAAATCCATTGAACTTTTTTTTTGAACTAATGTGCTGACTTTATCTACTCCCCTTCTACTTCTACTACTATAATTCCATACCTCAAATAATTATCTCTCACCTGGAGTATTACAATGGTCTCCTAGTCTTCCTGATCCTACTATTGCCCTTAATTCTTTCTTTTCCATTTTTCACTTGGCAGCTAAAGTGATCCTTTTAAAAGTGTAAATGAGTTTATGTCATTCTCATACTTAACCCCTCTAATGCAATTTCTCATGCATCATTAGTGAATGTAAAATGGGATAGCCACTTTGGAATATGGTTTGGCAACTTCTTACGTAGTTAGACATGTTTACCACAGGATTGAGCAATCACCCTCCTGGGTACTTATTATAGAGAAATGAAAACATATATCCACATAACTACCCATATGCAAATGTTCAGAGAGGCTGTATTTGTAATAGCTAGAATCCAGAAACAATTCACAAATCCTTTAAAGGGTGAATGGATAAATGCACTGTGATACAACCATGCAATAAAAACTACCCAGCAACGAAAACAAACTATTAATCCATGCAACGATTAGATGGATCTCAAGGTATGTTAAAATGTCTGACACCATTTTTTATGTTTGACATCTGCCTCTTTGAAGCCCACACTTCCTTTCCCCCCCTTTGTCTCATATGTGGGCAAGCTGATAAGAAAGCTTGGATTCTCTTTCCTCTGGTGCTGGTGGAAAGTTTAAACCACACAAGCCCTGGGCTGCATTTGGGAACATTCACCACAGTCCCACTTCCAGACCACGATAAAAGACAAAGGTACTTTCCCTTCCTTGCTCTCTCAAAACACTTTTGGATCTGCTTGTGAGCATACTCAGATTTCTCCACAAAGCCTTGTTATAATAGAAATAAACACTTTTGGCGCTCCTGGGTAGTGCAGTCAGTTAAGCATCTGGCTCTTGTTTTGGCTTAGGTCATGATCCCAGGGTCATGAGATCAAGTCCCACATCGGGTTCTGCACTCAGTGTGGGGTCTGCTTGAGTTTCTCTCTCCCTCTGTCTCTGTCCCTCATGCTTGTGCTCTCTCAAATAAATAAATAAATCTTAAAAAAAGAAATAAACATTTTCATACCCTCTTGGCGGGTATGTAGTATCCAAACTAAATTATGACATCCAGACCGAATTTTGGATCAGGCATCCTTTTCATCTCTGCAAGATGACCACAAGGAAGGGCATTACGCTGAGTGAAAATAGCCAACTGCAAAAGTTACATAGTATATGACTCCATTTATGTGATACTTTAGAAATGACAAAATTATAGTCATAGCTAATAGATCAGTAGTTGTGACCATGAGGTAGTTTGATGGAATGATTCTATATCCTGATTGTGGTGCTAGTTATATGAATCTATACATGTGATATGATTTCACAGTAATGTACACACAGTGCATATAAAATTGATGAAATCCACCCTGTAGTTAATGGTATTGTATCATTGTAAATTTCTTCATTTTGATAATGTACTTATAAAGGTGTTTTCATTATGGAAACCTGCTTGAAAGGTATATAGGAAATCTATACTGTTTTTGCAAACTGAAAAGTAAAATATCCATATAAGAGTTCCTTTCTAATGATTTGTCTTCTCACAGTAAATCTGGAACTAAACCTTGAGGTTCCTACAGGTTCTGTCCATGTTTTCTTCCTTGATCTCATCTTCTGCTCCTCTTCCCTCTTGCCCACTGGTCATCCATATTGAGCCTCCTCTGTTGACTGGAACAGGTCAAGCTTATTTTCATCTTAGGGCCTTTAAGATAGCTTTCTTTCAGTCTGGAATTTTCTCCTTCTAGATTTTCATTTAATACTGGGAAAACAACATTTAAAAACATGTGAGGCCCCTGGGTGGCTCAGTTGATTGATGATTTGGGCTCAGGTCATGATCTCAGGGTGGTGGGATTGAGCCCCATGTTGGCCTCCACACCCAGCATGGAGTCTGCTTATCTTTCTCCCTCCCCCCGCTTGCTCTGTCTCTCAAATAGATAAAATATTCTTTAAAAATTAAAAAATTAAAAAAAATATATATAAAAAGCATGCAAACCTCCAGACTCATATCATTTACAGTGCTGGGGAAGAGTTGGCCATTGAAGAAATGATACCAATAAGAAACAAACCATAAGTGCTGTAAGCACTAAGAGCTGGGAAGCCTGACCCAGTCTGGGGAGGCAGGGAGGACTTCCCTGAAAGAGTGACATTTGAGCTGAGATATGAAGGCTAGGCTAGGTATAACTATATGAAGTTCAGAAGAGAGTTCCAGACGAAAGAAGAATGTGTACAAAGGCCCTTTGGCTGGTGAAATGGTGATTTGAGGGAAGAGGAGTATCACAGGTGGCAGAATATAAGTCAGAAACCTTGGAGTAGGCCAGATCAGTTAGGATCTTAGAGATTTGGTCTCAAGGGTGGTTTCAGTGGGCTCCGTTGATTACAAACTGCTTGTAAGTCTAGAAAGTAACCAAATTCCACTCTAAGTAATTGATTCTTTTGGACTAAGAGTTTAAACACAGATGGAAGGAAGATGCATGACATCTTGGGATAAATGATATCTCTGAGAACAGATCGTATGGGAGAGAAGGGGATGAATTCTCCTATGAGAGCCTGGAGTGAAGGAAACAGAAATACTTGGGGGCTGCTTCATAATTTGGCCTGTGATGGCCCTTATAGAAATGCCTTGATAAAAGCAGGAGAGCAAAATCTCTCTCTTGGCCAAACCCTTTCTCTTCTTCGGAGGGCAAGGAGCTCACGGATAGTTCCCTTGGGTCAGGAAGCAGCAATCCCAAAGCTCCTGCCATGTGGTCCAGAGAAGCAGCCAGTTCATGCCAGCGTGACATGGAATGTCTGCCGAGCTGCCCTCCTGGCATCTGGTTTTCATTTCCCTAAATCACAGGGACAGGTATCTCTTCGAGCTCCTGAGCATTGTTTGAAAATAAGTGACATTAAATTTGGGCCCAGTTTTCCAGAGTGTTGAACAACTGCAGACATATTGTGACTCCACATTCCAACTTCCTCTGCTGCTTTGGGTTCCTCAGGGTGCCAGTGATTTTTCTTTCATTCCTGCTGTCCTCCAAACTTCCTCCCGCCCTGGTCCTGCATTCTGAAAAGGAGAGGCTTAGGTGTTTGATAACACAGTGCTCATTGTCCATCTCACAATCCCTTGGTTTGACCACCAGCCTCAGGTTCTAATTCTTAAAGATGATCACTGTGCATAGGCAGAGGGTCATTTCTAAGTTCAGGGAGGGTCAGACGACTTTTTCAGTCAGCCCCATGAAACGTAAACCTTGTTTTCCCTCCTATCTCATCCCACATAACTTTGTTACAAATCCCTACTCCTTTATAGGTTTGGGGGGTCTGGTTGCAATGACAAAATTCATAATCATCCCCTGAAAACCAATGGCAGTGGCTGTCTGTGTGCACTCGACCCAGACCCTCCAGTTCAGTGGGATGAGCTGGCAGGAGACCAACAGCTCACTTTAATGAGCAGGACGTATTTTCTAGTGATTGATCACTTCCTCTATAAATTAAGGAAAAGCACCTTTGCTGAGACCAATGACTTATTAAGAAGTCTTTCAAGCAGTAAATCCTGTCTTTCTCCATTCTCTAGGCAGTAATGGCATTGCTTAAGTCACAGAGAAATACAGGACTACCCTTTCCTGAGGTGACACCTTAAAATGCAAATTTTTACTTGCAAAAGCCACATCAGGGAGGACTTTGGGCAGGGTCAGCAACCTCAGTCAGCAGCCATATTTCCCACTGTTCTCATTTAGCAAAGAATCTTTATTATTATTATTATTATTAAAGTAAAATTGACATAAATATCTTATTAGTTTCAGTTGTGCCTTCCAGTGATTCTGTATTTTTATACATTACTAATGATCCCCATGATGAGTCTATTACCATCTGTCACCATGCAAAGTTATTACAACATTATTGACTATATTCCCTAAGCTTCACATTACATCCCCATGACTTACTTATTTTGTAACTGGAACTTTGTACCTCCTAATCCCCTTCACCTATTTTGCCCAACCTCTAAACTCTCTTTGCTCTGGTAACTAACAGTTTCCTGTATATATGAATATGTTTGTTTTATTTTGTTTGCTTTATTTTTTAGATTTTGCATGTATGTGAGGTCACACAGCATTTGTCTTTCTCTGACCTATTACACTTAGCATAATACCCTCTAGGTCCATCTGTGTTGTCACAAGTAGCAAGATTTCATTCTTTTTTATGGCTGAGTGATATTCCAGTGTGTGTGTGTGTGTGTGTGTGCGCGCGCACGCACGCACACGTACATGTATCACATCTCACTTATCCATTCATCTATCAGTGGACACTTAGGTTGTTTCTATATCATGGCTATTATAAGTAATGCTTCACTTAGGAAGGAATATTGAGTGATCTAGACTGCCATCCAGAGTTAGGGTCTTTGAAAAACCAAACTATGGTGAAATGACTCCTTAGAGTACCCAGTTGCATAAATTGAAATATGTAGGTTTTGTTTTGGGCAGAAGTATATTTGATTGTTGATGGATACAAGAAGTATGGGCAAAGTGAGGAGAGAACAGAGAGAAATAAATGGTGTATATGTTTTCCTAGTCACATGTTTCTGTTATGGTCCCTGGCCAGAAAGAGCTTAGGGGGACAGTGAAGGAGCTATTTTAATGGAGGCTCTGAACCTGTGGCCCAGGTGTCAATTTGGGGCTGAGAAGACAACATGCTTTGTGGAGCTGGAAAAGGACAATTTCCCCAATGCTTTATGGTACTCCTTTGTCCCCTTCAGGACTGATGGATTTTGAAGAATGGGAGCTGGCACTCCAGATACAGACACTGGGGTTCTCACAAGAGTGAGATGAAAGAGGAGAGAAAGATTAGAACAGACATGCTAGCTAATATATGGGGCATCTCTGGAGACTCTTAGAGATCCTTGGGAGGGCCCTGATGGGACCCTTGGTCTACTTTATTTTCTTACAATTAAGCAACATCGAGGACTTGGGTGATATGAAGCAGACTTTAAGGTACTAGCGTAGAAAGGACATAGGCCAAGAACCCATCCTCCATGTGTAGTTAGTAACACTATGTAAGCTTTTGAATAAATTATTTTGGGGGGCCACAATTTTATCTTAAAACGAGGAATTTAAGGTTAAAGATGTATTAGCCCTTTCCAGCTCAAGGAGTCTGTATCTTTACCCACTTCTCAGACAAAGGCATCCTTGAAAATATTATCAGCATTCAGATTAAGCTGTTTTCATGCTTAAAACTTTTCAGTCTCTCCCCACTGCATATGGAATAAAACCCAAGTATGACTCATCATCTCCAGATTTGCCTAATCTGGCTCTTGCCTCTCTTTCTACCACTCCCCTGTAAGGTCACTCTGCTTCAGCAACACTGGCCTTCTTTCTGGTCTTTAAATATTCTAATCTCATTGTCACCTCTGGGCCTATGAACTCCTCTCTCCTCTGCCTGGAAGGCTCTTCCCAGAGATTGTCTCGCAGCTGGACTCCCTCATCATTTAGAAATAGTGAGTTGAAATATTTATCAAAGAAACTCATCAATAAAATTATATCCCCCACCCAGGCATTGTCTCTTAGAGTTTCCTGTTTTAGTTTATAGCACTCTTGGATTTCTGTAATTATCTTGCTTGTTTGTTTATTCATTCTGACTCTCCATCTTTAGGATCTCAGTCCTCCGAGAGCTGGACCACTGACTGTCTTACTAAGTATTTTGAACAGTCCCTCGTCCAGAGCAGGTGTTAAAAATCCTTTATTTAATGCATCAAATAAATGAATAATAACTCAACATCCTGATTATTGACTGGGTATAAGGGTATCTCATGAGCAGTAGAAGACTTGAAAAGGGAGCCTTCTGAACTTTAGCTCAGATTTGGGGCTATCGTTTGCTTATTCTATGTTTGAATACTGATGTATTAGAGAGGTAACTTCTTCCCTGAGATTGCAGCCTAAGTGAAATCTGAAAACAAGGGAAGGCTTTGAAACGAGGTAGGTAAAAGTAGTGTTTATTGACTGCCTACTTGATCCAGGCCCTGTGCAAGGCACATTTGTAATGTTACCTCCTTTACTCTTCAGAGCAAACCTGTCCTACAGATGTTTTCATTCTCATTTTTCAAATGAGGAAACCAAGACTCTGAAGCAATAAGTCACTTGTCCAAGCTTAACAGCTAGTAATTAGCAGGCTGGAGATTAGAAGTCAGGGAAACCCAGACTTTGAGTCTCTGTCACCTAGCCTCTCACATTCTTTATATGTTGCTGCTACCCCTGAAAAAAATTGGTTTTATGACATTTTAAGTCAAAGTAATCTCTGTCAAGAAATGCAATTTGCTTTCTTCTACTTCTGGCAGACAATTGAGAGAAGGGAGGTGTTGTCATTTAGAGGACACATAAAATCAAGGTCTTTGCCACTTATAGTCAATAAAATCTTCACGATGCATTTTCCATGGCTCTTCTGGATAAATTCCAGTTGGAACAATTAGTTTGAATGCCTTTAAATGTCCCCAACATTTTAGGTTGCTTAGAATATTCCAAGTGTCCAGCTGATTTTCAGTACATTACTGACTGTGAACTGTGAATGTCAACTTCCCCCAAACCCCAGAAGAGAACACATTCCAAGGAGAAAGAAATGAATGTAGTCAATGTATTGTAGCAAGCATGAAGGATAGAAACTCATGAGGGCAGAAAGGAAGAAGGGAGTGAAGGAAAAAGATAGCAGAGAAAGTCCTGAAAACTAAAAACAGAGTAAATTACAAGTATTAGATTAAACATTGTAATCATAATGAGTTTGCTTATTATATTGTAGGTATTATACCATAATTTTTTTATTCTATGAATTTTTAAGCATTAATTCATTCACTCCTCATAACAATCTTATGAACTTCATATTATCCCCATTTTGCAAATGGGCAAACTGAGGCATAGAAAATTTAAGTAACTTGCTCTGGGTCACTGATCTATTAGAAAGGTGAGAAGAGAGCAGGAGCTGAATGCACTGAATCCAGAGTTTATAAACAAAATGATATAAAATATGATGACATGATCAAACTTCAGTATGTTTCTTTGGAATAGATAGATGGGGACATAATGGTTTTCCTATGCTTACAGTGTACTGAAGAAGTCTCCTAGCCTCAAATATCTTCCACATTGGTCTCTCAATGATAATAAAATTTCTTCTAAGTTGTTTTTCATTGTGATAACTAAAATATAACTTCCCATTTCTCTGCAAACGCTCCATAGATGGCTTTGCATATTGGTATTTCTGAGTTCTCACTCCTCTCCTCTGGGTTCTCAAATTCAGTGAGGCATAGAGAGAGACACCATTAAAAGGAAATTTGAAAGGGAGAACTCAGCTTTAGAGGAGAAGACCAGCAGGGCTTTCTATTTTTTCCCTATTGAAATGGACTGAACCCCCACCCAATGACACAATAGGAACCTGGGAGAATGGCGGATTGTTTCCATCAGGTCTAGCCTGATCTGCTTACCAAATGGGCAGCACAGCCAAAGAAGATCTCCAGGGCTTTTCACTCCATAGATCATGTAGGCTAGGCAGGAAATTAAAGGACAGAATATTGGACTTACCAAGGTAGATAAATCACTCCTCATGTTGAAAAAAGGGTGAAGGATAGAGCCATGCAGGATGGGAACTGTATTTTCACTAGCTTTTCCCCATACCTGAAAACAAAAAAGCAAGATAAACAGTACTTCCGATGAAATTCACCAGTCCTTTTCAATTGATACCCATCTAAAAGAAGAAGGCAGTGAAGGGACACAGAACTAAAAAAGAGTATGTTGGTATGGAAGAACCGGTAATGTTCTGTACCAGGATATCAATTGGAGAGGGCTGAACTGTGCAGGGATACTCTCTGGGTGTCCAGAATAAAACACGAAGGCAATATTTGACTGTGATGTGTATGCATGTGATTGCATGTGGAAGAGAAGGTTTGAAAGGAGACTGGGAAAATGCTCAAAATAACCTTAGCTCCTTCTTAATTTTACTGCTGGCATCTGACTCTAGGGTAAAAAGTAAACCAAAAAGATCATTTTAGATTATTAAAAATAACAGTGAGATTTTTATATTTTTCCAAGAAGCAACCAACATTTAGTTGCTTCTGTATGTGGCTACTGAATACATCTGTCATAACAATCAAATGAGTAGTTAATCTAATCACTAATAATTAAGATATTCATCATAGTGTTGATACATTTGCTACTTTTGGTGGCAGGATACCCAGAGTACAATACGTCACTCTGTAATATTCCATTGGCAGTCTGTGATAATTAATTGCAACTGAGTACAAAACTTGAAATATTCCAAGGTTGTTTATGATAGTGTGAATGAAAACAAGCCAAAGTCAGTATTGTTGATGTCATTAAACATTACTCAGATAGGAAAAGAAAACTATTATGAATGTAGGAGAGCCAATTTGCCTCATTGAAAACATATTGAGCTTTCCTTCTCAGAGAAGATTTTATAATCTGAAGTGGTGAATCATTTCACTGAATATTTTTAACTATCAAGCATTGCTCAGAGATTTTTCTTTTAGAAATTGATATGCATTATTTTGAGATTATGCATGCAATTAAGGACAATTAGCACTTATTTTTCTAGATTAACATTGTCACACAAAAACATTAGTGTTACAATCTTGATGAACTCTTTTGGCAGAGGTGATCATTTCAGATGACAATGTATGGATTAATGTGGCCACTCCATGAAATGATAATAGTGTATTCTGATGTTCACAAGCTAACAAACATTGAGACATTAGCTTTTCTTTCTCTTTTCCTTGATTTATGTGGACAACATGAATTAATTTCACACTTGATGTCCCAGTTAATGGGAATGTGTGCTCTATCTGCACAATTTAATAGAGAAGGTGGGATGAAAACAACTTTCTGTTTTCTCAACACATGACTACTAGAAGTTCATGTAATAAAAAGGCACTAGAAAAAGCCATTTTATTTTTATAAACTCTGTTTATTAGTAAACTTTGACTCTTCTTTCCCCCCAATTTTCTTCTTTTGTTCATTCATGAACTCTGACACAGACTAAGAGGATTATTAAACAAAGAAGCACAGAATGTTAGATGTTGAGGAACCTGGGAGACCAGCAGGTTCCCCAGGTTGCAAAACTCTCAGTGATCCAAGGACACAATTTAAGTTGGTGGTAGAATGGAAATTAGGACTCAGTTCTCTGGGCTACAAGTATTTCTATCATGCAGTTCTTTTTGGAATATTTACCAAAAGGCAAAGTAGGTAAACATGAATTTATTTATGTTACTAATCCCTACTATGTGCCAAGAACTGTACTTTGGCCCTGGGGATACAGTTGTGAGCAAGATAGACATAATCCCCGTCCCTAAAATAAGAGGGAAGACATTAAGATATCCAACATTATTGTAAATATAATCAGAATCTATTGAAGGGTCTAAAGTAAAAGTTTGACAAGGTCAGAATTGCATATTATTAGGCTCTTTCAGGCTTCATGGTGGAGAACTGTATAGATGGACAAGAGTGCTGTCAGGGGGCATCGCAAAAGATGAAGAGGAGTTACCATGGTGGAGATAGAAAATATTTGGGAAATATTTAGGAAGGCAAAGCCCTAATTTGCCTACCTGGAAATGGGGATGAATAGAGGGTGGAGTCAAAGGTAACTTCACATTTTCTGAATTGAGCACCTTTGTTGATGGTTTTCACTGTGTGGAGAAAACAATGTTTTCAGTTATAGTGACACACCCAAAGAGAATATCCACTCAGCAGTGGGAAGTTAAACTTTTGGCATAAGCTATGGGATCATTGGAGTATGGATAGTAAATGAAGCCATAACAGTGGAAGTGACAACCAATCGATCACTATGGAATGAAAAGGAAAATGGCTGAGAGATCGACCTTCAGAGCATCAATGGGTAAGGGATGGACAAAAGGAAAAAAAGGAGGAAATCCTATAGAAGAAGGTGAGGAATGGTCAAAGATTTAAGGGGAAAAACACCTAAAGGACCAGTTTATGAAAGAAAGAATAATCAATAACATTAAATAGTGCCAGAATACAAGAAGGATAAGGACTGAAAAGAGTCCATTGAGTTTTAGCAAAAAAAAGTCATTTTTGTCCAAAGTGTGAAAAGTCTCTGTGACATGATGAGGGAAATGAGCTGAATTATAATGGGTTAGAGAATATGTGGCTATGACAAGCACGGACCCGTTTTTCAAGAACCTTCTTTGTGAAGAGTGGTTAAGAAACATGGTGATAAAGGAGGCTATGAGATCCTGGGAAGGTATTTCAATACTTTAAAACATATTTGGAGGGGTGGGTAAAATAACAGAGTGGAGACATAACCAGAGAATAAGGTCCCTGGAAGGAGGCAGATGAGAAAGATTTTAAACACATAGGTGGAATGATTTGCCTTGGAAGGAGACTGGACACATTTCCCACTGGAACAGCAGAGGAGAAAAGAAAAATCAATGGAGAGCATAGGCTGGGTGTTGTGCTAGTCTGTTGACACTTTTTAAAGGCTTCTATTTTCTTCCGGATTTGGGAGCTAGAAGATACTTTGGTGATGGGCCATAATTTACAAGGGGATTTCTTGCACAAGGCACAGTTCCACCTACATTACGCCTCAGTGTATAGTTTCATATGACCAACCAACATCAGTTCTGTGAAAACTAACCTGGAAGACCTAAGTCACAGCCAGCAGTAAGTGCCACACCTACCATTAAGAAATATTTCTGATTTGTCTGATAATAAATTCACTGAAATCTTTATAGACGCAACCCTAACACATACACCTATTCTCCTCCTCTTCTGCAGCTTGTGTATTGTGCTCAAGATCATGCTAAAGGGGAATCGTCTCTTCAGGAGCTGTGTGACTGTATGCTCTTCACTTCAACTTTCTGATTCAGAGTTCCTATCAATAAAATGGAAGAAATTATATACATTTTACACAGGTATTGTGAAGATCCAACTAGAAATATGTGGAAAATTCTAGAAAGGATACTTTTGATTACAAGGAAATGAAACCCAACACCAAATACCTTAAATTAATAAAATGGAAAATGCTATTAAGAAATCGGGAGTGTCTGGGGGCAACTGGGTGGCACAGTCAGTTAAGCGTCTGACTTTTGGTTTCCACTCGGGTCGTGATCTCATGGCCCTGATCTCAGGATGGTGAGATCAAGCCCAGCCTCAGTCTCTATGCTCAGCGTGTAGTCGGCTTCAGATTCTTTCTCCCTCTGCCCCTCCCCCTGTGCTCTCTCTCTCAAATAAATAAATAAATCTTAAAACAACAAAAAAAGAGAGATTGGACTGTCTCATCTAATTCAAGGATAGGGGCTCTACCAGCCTTAAGAAATGAGTGGAACCTGAAGCTTTAACACCACCAGGATCCTTTCCTTCATCCCCCCCCTCCTTTTTTATGTAGAATTTCCCCTTGCCTTTCCCTGATCCACAGAAAATCTGGTAGCCATCTGTATTATTTCTCCCCTAGAAATTGGAATCACAAGAAAACTATTATATTCTTAGTGCAAAAAATGAGAGGAACAGATTAATGTTGTTTCCTTTTGGTGTCCATCCTAAATCAATCAACTGAATCAGACCAGTGTGTCACAAAATTGTGCTTATTCCATGGTAACCATGAGGCTGATGGTGGGGGTGAGGGTAGGGTGGGGGTTACATCCCACAAAGAAGTGCAGCTTTGAACAGATGCAATAAAATAATAATACATAAACAACAATAGACCATATCAATGGGTGGTATTGGTGCAATTGAATTAAATGATTGGCTATTACAATATTATAATTTATGACGTTTTGATTCCTGTATTCTGGATATTTTCCCCCCAAGATAAGATTTAATGGACCTCTCCTTTGGGGTGCCTGCATGGCTAAGTTGCTTAAATGTCTCTCTCTTTTTTTTTTTTTAAGATTTTATTTATTTATTTGAGAGAGAGAGAATGAGAGACAGAGAGCATGAGAGGGGGGAGGGTCAGAGGGAGAAGCAGACTCCCTGCTGAGCAGGGAGCCCGATGCGGGACTCAATCCCGGGAGTCCAGGTTCATGACCAGAGCCGAAGGCGGTCGCTTAACCAACTGAGCCACCCAGGCACCCTTAAATGTCTGACTCTTGATTTTGGCTCAGGTCGTAATCTCAGGATTGTGAGACTGAGCCCGTGGTTGGGCTTTGTGCTAGACGTGGAGGCTGCTTAAGATTCTCTCTCCCCTCTGCTCCTCCCCACCCACTCACACACACTCTCTCTCTAAAAATAAATAAATAAATAAATAAAATTTAAAATTTTTTTTTAAAAAATGGACCTCTCCCAGACTTTTTCTATCTTTGTTAGAGGGCACTGAAAGTCCTTCCTGTCATCAAATTGACTACTCCCACTATCTCTGTCTTGGTCTCTGTCTCTGTCTCTGTCTCTCTCTCTCTCTCTCTCTCTCACACACACACACACACACACAGGGCAGTCACAGACCACATATGTGAGAACACTTCCATCCACTTCTATATTTCACCCTAACAGCCCCTTTCTTTCACCATTCTATCCCGGGTCAGGGTGTTCTCACAACTCCTTGCTAAGTAGTGTTATTCTGAAGGAATAAAATTCTCCAAAAGGGTAAACAGATCACTCTGAGTCCCTAACCTGCAGAAGATCCTCCCAAATTTTGCCACTTGCTTCTTTAATGAAAACAATGAATAAATAATAAAGATTAACTATAATTCAGAAGAAATAATACATTATAAAAATTTTGCACACATGACTTTAAGTGAACTTATGGTTTCTTGGGTATATTAAGCTCATTCTTCTCTCACGTTGGAATGTATGTCGATGTGAACTAGCATCGTCTCTCTAGGAAGCTTAGCACAGCTCTGTGCCTCCTGCCTTCAGGTCCCTGCTCAGATAGCACCTCATCAGAGACAGAGTTATTCTTTTTTAAAAAAAATTTTAATTAACATATAATGTATTATTTGTTTCAGGGGTACAGGTCTGTGGTTAATCAGTCTTACACAATTCACAGTGCTCACCATAGCACATACCCTCCCCAATGTCCATCACCCAGCCACCCCATCCCTCCCACCCCCCACCGCTGCAGCATCCCTCAGTTTGTTTCCTGAGATTAAGAGTCTCTTATGATTTGGAGAGACAGTTATTCTTAAATTAAAGAGTGCCCCTTGGCTTTGCTTGTTCTATTAATTCTTTATTGGACTGCCCCACTAGATTGTAGGTTCCATGAGGGCAATGTTCTCGTCTGTTTCTTTGCCATTGTATCTCCAGCACTTAGAACAATTCCTGACACATAAGAGCATTAACATATTTTAATGGAATGTAAGCATAAGTGAATAAGTAAATCTGGGCCTTTCAGAAACAATGTTAAGAAGAAAAGAGGGATTACATCCTGATTTTAGAGTAGAATGACCTAAATTCAAAGGGGTTTGTGACAGGTTCATATCACACCACTGATGCAGACTGGAAGAAAAGATCAGCACCAGTGAATAGGCACTACTTTTCCTTTTACACAGCATGTCCTGCAAATACTAGCTAATGAAGCACCAGTGGAACTCTGTAGCAAGCATGTAGGGAAAACTGGATTAGTATATGGGCCTATGAGTCACGGAAGCCTGGGTTCCAATTCTAAACCTCTGCCCCCCACCCCCGTCAGAAGCATGACCATGCACTTGTGACTTAACTTCTCCGTGGGTCCTTTCTTGAATGGAGAACAATAATACCTACCTTACGGACTATTTATAAGGCTTAAATGATGGATAGCAAGTGATTAAGCCAGAAGGTGGTCTACTGAAAGACTTCAAAAATATTAACTATTATTATTTTCCTTGGATACAGATAAGAGAATTGAATTTCTGCCTTCTCAATGGAGTTCAACGATGGACTGATAGGCCTCAGAAGAAAATATGTTAAGTCCTATGTGTGCATCCTTGGCAAGAAAATACCACATAAAGGGACAGAGGATAGGAAGCTTACTTCTAATCTGTCCATGACCAGCAAAATAAAAGGATAGAGCACCTGTCATACATCTCAAAGACCAGATTCACATCTGATCAAGTATCAGCCAGAAATGGCTTCTGTTTGGGATGGTTTATACCTCACCTGAATGGAGCCTTTGGTGCAAATTAGAAAAGATCACATTTTTAGGAGAGCAGTTGGAAGACTCTGCCCCTTTAGTGTGAAAAAATCTTCAAGGGTGTCCACCTTGGGAAGCAGGGGCAATGACTCATGGCCTGGTAAGAAGAGTAAATATAGTCTAAATTGTAGCCCTATTCTCTGTGTCCAGGGAAGCTTTGTGCAGTGTCCTAATTCTGCTCAGAGCAGGGGCCACCCAGTGGGTGCAGCCTACAGGACACAGCACAATGTTTCAGAAAACCATCCCACCCAGTGTTTCTGTAAGATTAATATAAGGCAGGGCAGGATGGAAACAGAGATTGTGTTATTCTGCTAATAACTCTACCAGCTTCTTCTTCAGGAGGCTCTGGGAATATGTCTGGGAGAGAAGTCAGTGACACTTTGTTTCAACAGACAGTTCTGTTCCAAACACCTGTAGGAAACAGAGCCATTTTTCCCTCTGCAGATTACATGGATCTTTATTTCTCTACTTTTATTAGTGCTTCTCCACAAAAAAATGGAGCCTCCTGTTGGGATATGGTTTTTGCTTTCTGGATGGTTTTTCATTTTCCTGTAAACATGCCTGCCTCTCTAATTTTGTACGTGAAGGTCAAAGAAAAGATTTGGGAGCATAGAAAACAGAGTTCTATTCTACCTGTTCTGCCAGAAAGTCAGGAACAAATTGGGACAAGAAGAGCTATGGCTTCTAAATATATATGACTGTTTTCTGATATCTTTGGTATATATATTTGGCAAAGATTTCATCTAATTTTCTGCACTGAAACTCAAGTTGGCTCGATGTGTACTGTTTCCGTCCCTGCTCAAGAAACTTGTAGCTCTTGCTGCCAATTCTATCCAGTTTAGGATCCTCTGCCTGTAAGCCTAGGTTCTCCTTTGTTTTCTTTCTTTCTTTCCTTCCTTCTTTCCTTCCTTCTTTCCTTCCTTCTTTCCTTCCTTCTTTCCTTCCTTCTTTCCTTCCTTCTTTCCTTCCTTCTTTCCTTCCTTCCTTTCTTCCTTTCTTCCTTTCTTCCTTCCTTCCTTCCTTCCTTCCTTCCTTCCTTCCTTCCTTCCTTCCTTCCTTCCTTCCTTCCTTTCTTTCTTCCTTTCTTCCTTTCTTTCTTCCTTTCTTTCTTCCTTTCTTTCCTTTCTTTCTTTCATGTTTGTTTGTTCTGTCCAATCCATCATTATTTTTCTCCTCTTTTTCAGAAAACCTTCTCCTCTGGACAGTCATGTTTCTTCATTGCCAGATTTCTTTGTCAAATTCTTTTTCATTTCCCCTTTATCTTAAAAGCTAAATTTAGTTATAAAAAATAATACATGAATATTTGCTGCAGAAAAATATGAAATTTAAACAAGCCTATGTGGAAGAGACTGGCTGGTTGCTCACTAAGCTTATTTCATCTTCATGGCTGAATACCTGGCATGGGATTCACATCACGTAAGGTATTTTCTACGCTGTGGCAGTGAAGAGTGCATGTGCTTCTCCATCTTCTGCTCCCTCATTTGCCAGTTGGATGATCACAGTGTAATTTCCAAAGCATGTGTTGAACATGGTGGGACCATAACCAGAGAGCTGTGACCTCTGAGCCACTCAGGGGATTTACACAGTCAGGGACATCCATGTTGGATTTTTCACTTAGGATGTAAGAGAAAGAAATCTTTATTGTGTTAGGACTTGGAGACTGAGGACCATTTGCTACAGAGATAGTCTATTTTGCTATTTCAAGGTTGAGAACATAAATTGATCCTGTGTCTCAGACTCCTACCCTTCATTAGCTGAGCAAAATTGAACCTCACCTCCTAAAAAGTAATTATTAATAGTGATCAAACAAAGGGAGAGGCAGAGTAAAATGCAGTGGCTCTCAAACTCGTCTGCCTATTAGAATTTCCTAGGTAATTAAAAAAAAATAAGGATGCCATGATCCCACTCTGGACCCTTTAAAGCAGATTTTCTGAGAGATGGGAGCTAGGTATTTGCATTAAAAAAATTCCCAAATGAGTCTAATATGCACCTAGGATTTAGAACTGCAATTGATACATTTCAAAAACAGGTACACAGAAAAGAAACAGAAGATTCTGGAGGGAAACAGGGAGCTACAGTGACACTTTGATTCTTAATTGGATCCCCACCACCCCAAACAGTCTTTGTTGCAAAACATTCTGAGAATTCTTCCTAGTACACCTAACTGGGAAAAAAGCACTATGAATATTTATGGTTTTCACCTCTTTTGACTTAAGAGAATTGCAAGCTGGTAAAAAGGGAACAGACTGCCTCTGACAAATGCTGAGATTTCAGGGTGATACACTGACCTGCAGACCTGATATACTGTGCAAGAGTTCCCTCATCAAAGTAAACTAAGAAAGAAAAAGAAAGAAGGAAGGAGAGAAAGACATCACAGAAAATGAAAACAACCAGATCCAAATGATGAACATATTCCAAGGAAAATAGGGAACTTATTTATAATTTCTTCATTTTATGTCAGTACATAAAACTAATTTTAATTCAAAGAAGTAAGGACTGAAAGACTAGAGGAAAGGGAGACAGAAGATGGGACAGAAGCCTGTAGATCTAGGTAGAAATTCAGAACAATAGCCGAAGTAAAAAATGAATGGAAACAAAAACGGTAAAAAAAATAGAAAATTATTGACAGAAAGGACCAGTTTAAACTAATTTCAACAGAAGTATACATGAAAAAGAAAAACAGGGGCACCTGGGTGGCTCAGTCTGTTGAGCATCTGCCTTAGGCTCAGGTCATGATCCCGGGGTCCTGCTCAGCCGGGAGTCTGCTTCTCCCTCTGCTCCTCCCTCAGCTTGTGTTCTCTCTCTCTCTCAAATAAATCAATAAAATCTTAAAAAAAAAAGAAAGAAAAACAACTTGATAAATGCATTCCAATGGAGGAATAACTGGAGTATTTGAGAAAATGCAAAAGAGAAATTCATTCAATTATGTAATAAAATATATCCTGAATTTAAAAAAAATGAGCACTATATCTAAATATTGAAAGATTATAAAATATTTCATGAGAACTTGATACAAAACATACAAGCTGCTAGTTAAGTTTCTCAGCATCAGGAATAACCCTAAAGACACTTCAGGCATCAAAAAAAAAAAAAAAAAAAAGAAAGAAAGAAAGAAAGAAAAGAAAGAAAGAAAGAAAAGGGGAAAAAAGGGCTTATAAGGTAAAAAAAAAAAAATCAGGAGGTCTTCAGATTTCTCTATAGCAATAATGTTCTGAAGACAAAAAACAGTGATCCAAGAATATCCAAATACAAAGGCAACAGGCAAGCGGTCTCAAAAATGAAATATCTCAGAGAACAAAGTACCCATGACTCCTTCTTGAATTCAAACATTGTAATGTTCAAAACCTGTGATTTAAGATATTGTAAAAACTCTCTCAGGAGTGGACAAACTGTGAAAGGACTGATGGTGGGCAGTTAATAAGTTTCTGTATAAAACTATATCAAATGATGCTTATAGAACAGGCTGCTAAAGAAAGCTGGCAGTGGAAAATAATAGTGTAACTTAAAACATGGGAAGAGAAAAGGTAAGGCATGGTGAGCAGTCCACTACCCTCATCCACCACCATGGGAGTAAATTGATATTGCATTAAACTGGAATGCAATGTTAAAGAGACACATTATGTTTTTATTCCCATTTTTCCCCCTTAGTCTTTTAATTTAATTTTCCCTTAAGTTATAATTTTGGAACTAATATCTGTGGTAATGCATCATATGTTTTAAATTCAAGAATTACTTTAGTTTACTATCCTCTGTTAATTTAAATAAAATTTATTTTATTTAAATAAGTATTTTTACTCATTTTTAAATAAAATGAGTAAAAAAATTAATATTTTTATCTTTTTTCTTATTTAATTTAAATTCAATTAATTAACGTATAGTATATCATTAATTCCAGAGATAGAGTTCAGTTATTCATCAATTGCATAAAACACCCAGTGCTAATTAAATCACTCACCCTCCTTAATGCCCATCACCCTGTTACTTCATCCGCCTACCCACCTCCCCTCCAGGAACCCTCAGTTTGTTTCCTAGAGTTAAGAGTCTCTTATGGATTGTCTCCCTCTCTGATTACGTCTTATTTTATTTTCCCCTCCCTTCCCCTATAATCCTCTGTATTGTTTCTTAAATTCCATCTATGAGTGAAACCATATCATAATTGTCTTTCTGATTGACCTATTTTGCTTAGCGAAATACCCTCCAGTTCCATCCACATCATTGCAAATGGTAAGATTTCATCCTTTTTGGTGGCTGAGTAATATTCCATTGTGTATACATGTCACATCTTCTTTATCCATTCATCTGTCGATGGAAAATTAATACTTTTTATATTTAAAAAATCATCTGTACAGTATGAAATCATACTTAGAAAATCATCTGTATATGTATCTAACTATCTCTCTTTATATACTCTTAAGAAAGTTCTTTGGAATAATGCCCAGTGAATATGAAAGATAGCTATTTTCTGGGTGGCATGATAAGAGGTGTTATTTTTATTTTTATGTAGTTTTCCACACTTTTGAAATATTTATAATAAACAACTCTAATTTTTACAAATGATAAAATGGAAGCAAAAAGTAATAATTAACAGTGGTTAATTATCAGTGATAGCAATATGGATGTTTACTATTTTCTCCTTTTTTTCTGTATTTGTAATTCTCTCTCTTAAAAAAAAAAGATAAATAGCTAAAGTCTCCTTTGATGACATTTGAAATCTTGTTCACTTTCTAGAGAGATTCGCTGTTACAAATTTGGTGTGTTTCCTTCCAGATTCTTTTTTAATGCATGCACTAACATACTTACATATATAGTTTCATTTTTATTTGTGTTTATGTAATATTTTTGTGTTGCATATTTTGTTCTACTACTTTTTCTTTTAAATTGCTAAGTTACAAAGGTCTTACAAAGCAGGTAAAGATCTACCTTATTCTTTAAACTCTGCTTAATATTTCATAATATAGACATTCCACAATTTAACTATTCCTCCATTCCTTGTCATGTAGTTTGTTTCCAGATTTTTGCAGTCTGAATAAATGCTAAAATGAGCATCACCATCACCGTGCATGCCTGTTGAGCCACAAGTGTGTTTCTCCAAGGTAGATGCTGAGAAATGAAAATGATGGATCATTAGGAACATAGCCTTGTTTTTTCTTCAAACTGCTATCCAAAGTATCTTTACAAATTTCTATTCTCATCAGCAGGACCATACCTTTCTAAACGAGCTGTTTCCATTCTCTTATGCTTACTCCATGTAACCTCCCTACTTCAGTCCACATTTTACAAATCTTATATTTAGAGTGAATTGATGATCCAGTGAATGTCTATGACTCAGTCTCAGTGTGTGTGTGTGTGTGTGTGTGTGTGTGTGTGTGTGTGTGTGTGAGATGGTCTTGTAGGGGATAAAGAAATACTAATACATAATTGAGCCATTAGAAAAATAGAGATGAAATAATCAACTCAAGTTTTAGAGTATGTCCAAGCATGTTTGAATTGTGCTAAAAGACAGCAATGTGTTCTCTGAGTATCTCTGGATGATGAGCTATCTATTAAAAAAAAAAAAGATATTTGAAGGACATGGGTTGTAATCTCAAAAACTGCTAGGGACCAGGGAAGGAACATAAATAGGTGAAGCTGGTCAAGGGTAAGGCCAATAGCCTGAGAGAGAAGACAATGTCTTGGCCTTGTCATTGGGAGACAACAGGGAGAGGTGGGAATAGGACAAACTGGAGGGCTCAAAAGCTATGTAGAATTTCTGAATTTTTATAGGTGGAATATGGATTTGAAAATGTTTTAAAAAATACTATATAAAATACTCACAGATAATCCCTGACCCTGTACAACCTTATCTTCTGGTTGTTAAGTGTGCTGTTACTTTGGATTCTTTCTTGTGTGTCTCTTCTTGCCCCTGCTGCAGAGGATATCAGCCTGCATCCAGTTTTCCAGTCCTACCAGCCATCAGCTCTCTGGCTTCTCTACTCCTTGCAAGAGGCTACACTAACCGTAAGTATTATTTTTGATGGGAACAAAATTTAGCACTTCTATCTAAGGATTTGAGTTACATTGATCACCATAGTAACTAGAGAAAAATATAATTTGTATCATATATTTGAAAATAATATGGTGCAGAGGTCATGCCTGGGAAGAACAGAGGAAAGAGGATGGGAAGGAAAAATGTAAGATTTAAGTCTTTTGTAGAACAGTGCATAGAATTGAATTACATAATACCAGTTTTACATCATTAAGAGTTCATTTTATAGTGGTAGAAAATGAGGTCCAGAGGGGTTATGTGACTTTTCCAAGGTTACTCAGTAACTAAAGCTGGGGTGTTAGTCCCCATCTCCTTAACTCAATGCTTTGCTTTTTCTTTCTTCTGTTTTGTCTTTTTTTTTTTTTTAAGGTAGGAGAGGACGTTTATTCAACAAAGTATTTACTGAGCCCTTAATGTGCCAGGCACTATTTTAGAAGTTACCCCAAAATGCAAAGGAGACTTATTTAATGACATGTAGTCTTGTTTTCAAAAATCTACTGGGCAATATTGCATAGAGTGCTCTGTTTGGTGGTCTTCCAGAAGTCAACATTGGCATAAGAATTTTATTGGGAGGTGATTCTAGGACACATTGGTAGCTAAGTGAGGAGAGGATATAGGGAAGAAGAGGCAGTCAATAAGATGCGTTGTCAAGCAAGATGCCATTTAGTGGTCAAGGCTTAAACCTTCTGGAGAACTCTTGAAGCCAGTGTATTATATGCATCTCAGAGCTACTTCACCCGGAGAATGAGAAATCATTTGCAATTACTACTATTACTCATTTGTTGAATTTTCCTCCTGATTGGTACTGACTGAAATGTTCAGTGTACGAGATATGCAGGCAGAGCTGGCGGAAGTATCCAAAGAACACTTTCAAGAAAAGAGATGCATGGGACAGTAGGAGAGCAGGGTTCAGAGGGCAGAGGCTGGGCAGCACGGCCTCTGCTACAGTCCAGCTTCTGTACCATGCATCCACTCAGCAGCAGCTTAAATGTGCTTCATCCTGTCATGGACATTTTAATGGCTAGCCCATCACAGGAGTTTCTGCAGCTGTGGTTGCTGCTAAGGTACTCCCTGCTCTTCAGTGTCTCTCTCCTCTGCCCGGCATTCTAAATATCCCCTTCAAACTCGTCCAGCCCTTGGCTACTCTAGATTGATTAGTCTGTGTCATAAACCACACCAGCATCCCTACGGGGTCTGATCTATTTATCATGCCCTTACTAAACTCTGGTTCTAACTTCCCATTCATGGTTATAATTGGGGATAGAAGAACCAAAATATATCCCAGTGAATACCCTAAATTATAGACATCTTTTCTGTCCCATTATGTAGCAGCAACCAGACCTCATGATAATTGGGAAGATTACCACTACCAGAATAGCAACTCTTTTCTTTGCCTGCTCATATAACAATAAAAGCCCAAATGACCAACAGCAGCTATATTCTCAAGTTTAATAGAACTTTTATTTTATCCCTCAGCAGAAACATTCTCATCCTGGAAAACTGAACTTCTAATTCAGCAAATCCCTAAATCCCCAAATGGATTACTGAGAGTGATGGCAGGTAGACCCATTCTTCAGTCCACCTTCTGGTTTCCCACCCCTGCTTTTTACTTATTAGGGAAATTACCCCATATAATGGCTGTCATTTCAAAGTATAAAACAAGTTTTTAAAGGATAGCACTGCAAGCCCTCAGAGAATCATCCTCACCTCGTGCCTCAGATAAGCTTCTAGGAGGTCATTTCAATATTGCATTAACTGGTAGTGTCTGAGAGATGTATATGTGGTAGGATGAATGGATTCCATGGTCATTTGCATTTTCTGTATCTCCTTCACAGTGATATGGACACAATATTCAGCACATTATAGGCAACTCCAGATATGTATTCACTAAACAGGCTGTGGTCAGGTGGTTAATATATACAAGATGAGGCAACATAGCACATGTTGCTTTATTCATTCATTTATTCAATCATTCATTCATTAATATATTTCTTTTTTTTTAAGATTTTATTTATTTATTTGACAGAGAGAGACACAGCGAGAGAGGGAACACAAGCAGGGGGAGCGGGAGAGGGAGAAACAGGCTTCCCGTGGAGCAGGGAGCCCAATGCAGGGCTCGATCCCAGGACCCTGGGATCATGACCTGAGCCAAAGGCAGCCGCTCAACGACTGAGCCACCCAGGCGCCCCTCATTAATATATTTCTATTTCCTTTATTCATCCATTTAATTAACTGAACATGC
>NW_023270265.1:32329900-32336616 GCF_011800145.1 Mirounga leonina
TTCAATGCATTTTTCATATGTAGTCACCTGGGTAAACATGATAACATCAAAGTATGGACTATTTCCAGAACCCCACAAGGTCCCCTGATAACCATTTCAAGTTAATACTTCCAAAGAAGTAATCTTCTTAGGCTAAAACTTAGATAAACATATAGATTATTCTAACCTCTTCTTAAGCATCATATAAACAGAATCTTACGACTTAATGCTATTTTGTTTCTGGCTTCTTTAGCTGAACATAAAGTTTGTGAGCCTCATCCATGTTGTTAGGTATATCAATAATTTGATCTTTTTATGAATATACAACAATTTACCCATTCCAGTGTTAACGAGCACTTGTAATATTTCTAGTTCGGGGTCATTATGAATAAAGTTATACTCGTATTTTGGTGGATTTATTTATTTACCTTGGGTATGTTTCAAGGAATGGAAATCTTGGACTGTACTATAGGTATATTTAACTTTAATAAATTCTACAAAGTAGCTTTCCCAAGTAGCAGAATTAATTTGCACTCCCAGCAATATTCAAAGGTTTCATTTGCTCCCATTCCTGCCAGCATTAGTATTTTAAGTCTTTTTATTTTATTCATCTGGCGTGATTGCTATGGTATAACATTATGCTAATATTTGCATTGCCATGATACATGGTGATGTTAAACAACTTTTGATGTACTTATTCCCCATTTGGTTATGCTCTTTCATAAAGAGACTGTTCAAAAAATTTCCCCCACATTTTAACCAGGTGGTTTGATTTTGTTATTACTGATATTTGAAAATTTTTTATATATTCTGGATATAGGGTTTTTTCCAGATATATTCTGTTACCAAAAATATCCTCTAAGTCATCATTTATCTATATCTACCTATTTCTCTGCCTATTTCCCATCTATCTATCATCATAATTTATCTGTATCTATTAAAATTAGTGCATTTGTTACTTGCTTAAAAAATCCTTAGGTTTTGAAGATATCTATTTACATCTTCTAGAAAAATTTACAGTTGTAATCTTCATATTTAGGTCTATGATTCATGTCTAATTGTTTATATTAGGACTTAAGAATATAGTCCTTATAGGGGCACCTGGCTGGCTCAGTCGGTTAAGCATCTGCCTTTTGGCTCAGGTCAATCCTGAGGTCCTGGGATGGAGCCCGCACTGGGCTCCCTGCTCAGTGGGGAGCCTGCTTCTTCCTCTCCCTCTGCCCCTCTTTTCCCTTCCCTGCTCGTGCTCTCTCTTGCTTGCTCTCCCTCTCTCTCTCGTAAATAAATAAAATCTTTAAAAAAGAATATTGTTCTTATAAATATACAATTGCTTCCCCATGTTTTAATGCCAAGCCCATACTTTCTACCACTTTAATAAATGATGAATTAAGTCATAAATTAAGTGTCCTCTATATGTTGTTCTATTTTGGGAGTCTATTATAGTCTATCAGTCCATTTGTCCATGTTTCTGCCAATATAACATTGAAATAATTATCGTGTTTTATAATTAGCCTTGACATCTGGTAGCATAATTACTCTAACTTTCTTTGCCTTCAGGATTGTCTTGGGTCTTATAAGTCCTTGTGTTTCCCTATGAATTTCAGATCCAACATACTAATTTTCACATATTTATAAGTCAGTATCATAATTCTGAGAGGAATGTTTTGAATCTATATATACCTTTGAAGAAAACAGACATCCTAATATTGTTGAGAATTTCGATTCAATTATTTCTCAAAATTATTTAGTCTTTTAATTTCTCACAGCAATATATTATAATTTTCACTGTAGGAGTATTTTCTTAGATTTATTCATAAATATTTCTTTTTATACTGTGGTAAATGTAATTTTTAAAACTTTATTTTCCATTATTTTTTACTGCTACTATGTAGAAATATATTTTATTTTGTTGTTGAATATGTACTCAGAAACTTTGTTAAAATTGTTTGTAATTTTCATAGTTTGTTAGTAGATTGAAAAAACTTCAACATAGTCAAGATTAATGGGTTAAGAGAGTTTTCTTATTTTCTGATATTCACAGATTTTATATGTCGGCCTTTCTTGTATGTCTATCCTCTATCTACATTATTGCCTTACTGCACTCACTAAGACATCAGATACACTATTGAAAAGAAGCCCCTTTCTATTCTGCCCCCCTGTCCACCACCACCATCTGTCCTCTGAGGGGCTGGTGCCTCTTTTTCCATGATGCTGGCCTGAGTTTTCTTTCCAGTCTCTCATGTACCTCATATTTCTTAGCTCTGCAAATTTTGAAAGAAATTGCATTATCTTTAGGCCCTGTTATTTTTTCTTTCCCATATACCACTCTATTCCCCTGTTCTTTGTTCTGTCCTCTACATGGGGAAACATGATTTTGCATGTAGCAGATATCCAGACGTAGCCCCAAATGAGGCGATGAGTTATGTAAGGAATCTCAGAGCCATGAGAATCATCCTAGAGACAGAGAACTAATTTATCTACCACAGGGTCTTTGTGACCATGACTCTCTTCAAGGAGCAGGAGGGAAGTGGACACTGGCTATACTCCCCACATACAGGCTTGCAGATTCATCTCTCTCTCTTCAGTCAAAGTATACTTGAATCTGAGGGTAGTAGTGGTTTCTGATCCCTATCTCCACAGATCTCCTGATGCGTTCCCAATACCTCTCTTCCATGACCTACCCAGGGTTCACATCCTGATAGTTGAACAAGAGCTCACCCTCCCCAGGAAGACATTCACACTATGAAATATGTATGTCACTTCTGTTGCCACTCCTAATATAATTTATCTTACCCAAACTACTTATTAATACAATGTGTAATTTCCAAATGACTTGGATTACACTGCTCTGACTAAATGTTATTTAAAAGCATGCTTTAGAAAAAAAGCCACAAATTATGCTTCCTTGGTTATTTTAATTTTCTTTTATCATATCTTGGCAATAAAATACATTGAAATAATGAGACATTATACAGCATGCATTAATTACCACAATATTAACAGATTCTGTGGCTGTGATTTAGAGCTAACAATAGCCACTGGGGGCAAAATTTGAAAAAAATAAAATAAAATTACCTGCTGTTTTTTCCTCTAAAACAGAATAGATATTATAAATGTTTTGTAAAGACTGGCTTTATTTTTCTTTTTTATGCATTTTCTTTAGTTCTTTTAGAAAGAGCAACTCTTGTCCTAGACAAGAGAAAAGACACAAACTGATGACCTTCTGGAACATAGAAGCTGTTCAAGGGACTACTGCAAGTGTCACCTACACATGTGATTTATTTCTTGGCTGATATTCTTTTTTTGTTCTTGTTTTAGGTTTTTCTTTCTTTCTTTCTTTTATTTTTTTTGGCAGAAAAATAGAAGCACTGAAAGGTTTTCTCAGTTATCCCTTGATCTTTTTTTTTATTTGCATAGTCTTTCTCCAAATGTCATCTCTGCTTGTCACACATTCCATCTAGCCAGATGTAGTAACACATTGAGACGCACCAGAAAAGTGGTTAGTTACTTGTGCTCTGGGATCAAATGTCAATATTTTAAGTCCTAATTCTGCTATTTATTAGCTCACTGCAGACAAGTTACTTTGTCCCTCTGAACATTGATTTCCTGATATGTACCCATACACAGACAAATCCATAGTAGCTATTTTAAATTATTCCAAATTATTATTATGGGTTTTATATATAAAACTATTAGCTATTATTATATAATTGCCAATAATGGTAGTGTAAATTGGCCTCCCTCAGTTTACAGTTTCTCTTCATCCCGCATGTTTTCACATATACATTCCTAAGAGCATATGCTTGCTGGATGATGGGGTGATACCATCCTTGAGTCCATTTTTAAAAAGAATTACTTGAGAGAGAGAGAGAGTAGGGGGAGGGGCAGAGGGAGAGAGA
Source organism: Mirounga leonina (assembly GCF_011800145.1). Classification (NCBI taxonomy): domain Eukaryota; kingdom Metazoa; phylum Chordata; class Mammalia; order Carnivora; family Phocidae; genus Mirounga; species Mirounga leonina. The sequence goes on from NW_023270265.1 coordinate 32,333,779, forward strand.
GAATCTCAAGCAGACTCCATATCCAGCACAGAGCCTGACCTAGGGCTCCATCCCATGACCTATGAGATCATGACTTGACCGACTGAGCCACCCAGGCACCCCCCCCATTTTTAAGTTAGTATGTCAAAGTGCTTCTGTATGATGCTACTTATTTTTTACTGTTTATTGTTGCAAGTCAGATGGCCACTGAGGGCTTCACTACTCTCAGCGCCCAGGTAAAGATAATGTAAACAAATTTAATTACTATTTTAAACCTCCGATTGGATGTATGTGTCCTCCAAAAGTTCAACAAAATACCATGAGAATTCTGATTCTGTATTCTGATTCTGTATTAAGAATCACTAATTTTCTGCATCTTTGTGATGCACTCTCTCTCCGTAAGAACTCTCAACTTGACATGAAATGCAGTATGTTCTCGTGGAGCTAGTAGAAGTGTCAGATGGTTTTTTGAGTTCCACAGGGGACCAGAAAGAGACAGGATTAAGTTGTGTTGTGTTGCACAACTTTCACCAACTTTTTGCCTCTTCTCTCTTCTATCAATTCTACCTTTATTTCCATTTTATTCTGGGTTATTCCCAAGAATTCAAAATTCTTCTCTGCCTGTAATTCAGCTTCTCCTCTATTTGGCATCTTGATGTTTTGCACCCATTCAGAATAACGGAGACCTCACAAGGATTTGGGGGATGGATGGAAGAGGTAAGGAAATGAGTGATATATAATACGAAAAGGATACACTTATACCGAGGGATGCCATAAATATCTATTTTAATTTACAGAAACGTTGATATTCTAAGAAAAGCCAAATACAAAACCCTACTAAATCTGTAAAGGAAAGAGAGCTAAAGCAAATCATACCAAGACAAACGGACCCAACTCAGTCTCAAAAGGATAGTATAGCTATATTCAAGGAAAAATGAAAATATGAAACAAAAAAATTGGGGTGCCTAAGTGGCTCAGTCGTTAAGCATCTGCCTTCGGCTCAGGTCATGATCCCAGGGTCCTGGGATCGAGCCCCACATTGGGCTCCCTGCTCGGCGGGAAGCCTGCTTCTCCCTCTCCCACTCCCCCTGCTTGTGTTCCCTCTCTCGCTGTGTCTCTCTCTGTCAAATAAATAGACAAAATATTTAAAAATAAATAAATAAAGCAAAAAAACTTAATCTAGGTAACTTTTTATACACAGATTTATACTAATTTAATTATACATGCTCATTTGGGGTGGGAGGAAGTAAACTCAACTCTGCTTTGAGTTTAAGTGGTATGACTGACACAATCATGAAACTATTTCACTGTACTATCCATTTGCACAAATGAGCAAAAGTATTGATAACATTGGGAGCCTAGTTTCTCACTATGGACAAAAATGGATACAGATAGAGTGGAGGAAAGCAATGATGAATCCTGTGGGAATGGACCGAACTGTAAGTTTTAACTATTCCAACTGGCAAAAGGTTCTTAAAGTAAGAAATGACACCAGAGTAAAGATAAAATCTTGATTATTGCATGTAAGACTCAGTCTTAGGGTAATATACATCCAGCGTATGGTTGCAACATCCTTTGTCAAACTTATAGTGCTGTTGTGTGAACATTCTCAGGTAGAACTAGAGCATTTCCAAGAATATGAGGCATGGTGTCCCACAGCCCCCATATTGACGACACAAATTCCAAAGAGTAGTTCAAAGGGAAAGGGTCCTCCGAATTCCCAATCTTCTGCAAGGAGGAATAAGGCTGTTCAGCTGCAAACACAGGCCATGCCTCGTGGAAAAGGAAGGATGCCTTAGAGGGAAGAGAAGTGTCCAGAGTCCAGACAAAAGAGCCACAGGGGAATAACTCTGTGTGTGTGTGTGTGTGTGTGTGTTTGGGGAGATAGGGGAAAAAAACTTTCCTTTATCTTCCTGTTGACATTTGTTTCTGTTTGTTCTGCCTTCTCCCTGCGACGGTCATGTTCTTCCCAAGTGTCAAGGAAAAGGAAAGAAATAGCCACTACCACTGTGTCACTAGATCTCCATTCTGTTTGGTCCTTCAATCTTAAATGCTTTGAAGGAGTTATCCCTGAACAGATTCCATATACGTATACTGTATTCCCAAATAGTTAGAAAAGCAAACCATGAAATTGTCCTTTTAAAAATTAGTCTGGACAGAATGTTGAATTTTGTGACTATTTGAATTAGAATCTTGGGAATGATTTTTCTCTTAAATCGAAAAATGGAAAAAAAGTGAAATAAAAATAATTAGGGTAGGGCATTCTCTTCTTTTCTTTCCTCTTTATAGATCTATTCTTTCCTAAACACTCATAATATGGGCCAGACACTGTATAAGTATTTCACACATATGATCTTAATTATTTTACACATCTTATTTAGTACACAAAACTCTAGTATTAGGTATGATTAAGTCATATAGGAAATAGGACTTAATACTTTTTTTTAAGATTTTATTTATTTATTTGAGAGAGAGAATGAGAGAGAGAGAGAGAGAGCATGAGAGGGGGGAGGGTCAGAAGGAGAAGCAGACTCCCTGCTGAGCAGGAAGCCCGATGCGGGACTCGATCCTGAGACTCCAGGATCATGACCTGAGCCAAGGGCAGTCGCTTAACCAACTGAGCTACCCAGGCGCCCAGGACTTAATACTTCTCACAGGATTTTATAAGCCACCAATTTCACCTATCCAACCTTTATACCATTGTTCTACATAAAACCTTATCAAATAGGGTAGAAGTAGAAATTGTGATGTTGTTTCCTGATTCATGACCAAAGAAGCTCTAAGAAGACAGGCATGAACTACCAAGAAAGCCATCACACTTAGAAAGCTATGGAATATATATATATATATATATATATA